>NC_088234.1:18255718-18258218 GCF_036934945.1 Oncorhynchus masou masou | reverse complement strand
GGCTTACTGGGTGGATGAGAACATTAGCCTGCTGGCCTTACTGGGTCGATAGGAACATTAGCCTGCTGGCCTTACTGGGTCGATGAGAACATTAGCCTGCTGGCCTTACTGGGTCGATAGGAACATTAGCCTGCTGGCCTTACTGGGTCGATAGGAACATTAGCCTGCTGACCTTACTCGGTCGATAGGAACATTAGCCTGCTGGCCTTACTGGGTCGATAGGAACATTAGCCTGCTGGCCTTACTGGGTCGATGAGAACATTAGCCTGCTGGCCTTATTGGGTCGATAGGAACATTAGCCTGCTGGCCTTACTGGGTCGATAGGAACATTAGCCTGCTGGCCTTACTGGGTCGATAGGAACATTAGCCTGCTGGCCTTACTGGGTTGATAGGAACATTAGCCTGCTGGCCTTACTGGGTCGATAGGAACATTAGCCTGCTGGCCTTACTGGGTTGATGAGAACATTAGCCTGCTGGCCTCACTGGGTTGATGAGAACATTAGACTGCTGGCCTTACTGGGTTGATAGGAACATTAGCCTGCTGGCCTTACTGGGTCGATGAGAACATTAGCCTGCTGGCCTTACTGGGTCGATGAGAACATTAGCCTGCTGGCCTTACTGGGTCGATAGGAACAGTAGCCTGCTGGCCTTACTGGGTCGATGAGAACATTAGCCTGCTGGCCATACTGGGTCGATGAGAACATTAGCCTGCTGGCCTTACTGGGTCGATGAAAACATTGGCCTGCTGGTCTTACTGGGTCGATAGGAACATTAGCCTGCTGGCCTTACTGGGTCGATAGGAACATTAGCCTGCTGGCCTTACTGGGTCGATGAGAACATTAGCCTGCTGGCCTTACTGGGTCGATAGGAACATTAGCCTGCTGACCTTACTTGGTAGATAGGAACATTAGCCTGCTGGCCTTACTGGGTCGATAGGAACATTAGCCTGCTGGCCTTACTGGGTCGATGAGAACATTAGCCTGCTGGCCTTACTGTGTCGATAGGAACATTAGCCTGCTGGCCTTACTGGGTCGATAGGAACATTAGCCTGCTGGCCTTACTGGGTCGATGAGAACGTTAGCCTGCTGGCCTTACTGGGTCGATAGGAACATTAGCCTGCTGGCCTTACTGGGTGGATGAGAACATTAGCCTGCTGGCCTTACTGGGTCAATAGGAACATTAGCCTGCTGGCCTTACTGGGTCGATGAGAAGATTAGCCTGCTGGCCTTACTGGGTCGATGAGAACATTAGCCTGCTGGCCTTACTGGGTCGATAGGAACATTAGCCTGCTGGGCTTACTGGGTGGATGAGAACATTAGCCTGCTGGCCTTACTGGGTCGATAGGAACATTAGCCTGCTGGCCTTACTGGGTCGATGAGAACATTAGCCTGCTGGCCTTACTGGGTCGATAGGAACATTAGCCTGCTGGCCTTACTGGGTCGATAGGAACATTAGCCTGCTGACCTTACTCGGTCGATAGGAACATTAGCCTGCTGGCCTTACTGGGTCGATAGGAACATTAGCCTGCTGGCCTTACTGGGTCGATGAGAACATTAGCCTGCTGGCCTTATTGGGTCGATAGGAACATTAGCCTGCTGGCCTTACTGGGTCGATAGGAACATTAGCCTGCTGGCCTTACTGGGTCGATAGGAACATTAGCCTGCTGGCCTTACTGGGTTGATGAGAACATTAGCCTGCTGGCCTCACTGGGTTGATGAGAACATTAGACTGCTGGCCTTACTGGGTTGATAGGAACATTAGCCTGCTGGCCTTACTGGGTCGATGAGAACATTAGCCTGCTGGCCTTACTGGGTCGATGAGAACATTAGCCTGCTGGCCTTACTGGGTCGATAGGAACAGTAGCCTGCTGGCCTTACTGGGTCGATGAGAACATTAGCCTGCTGGCCATACTGGGTCGATGAGAACATTAGCCTGCTGGCCTTACTGGGTCGATGAAAACATTGGCCTGCTGGTCTTACTGGGTCGATAGGAACATTAGCCTGCTGGCCTTACTGGGTCGATAGGAACATTAGCCTGCTGGCCTTACTGGGTCGATAGGAACATTGCCCAGGCTATGTAGGAGGGATATCACACTTGGCACAAATGATTGTCTAGTTGTGTTTTTCCTGACAAGGGGTTCCCTATACCTGCACCCAGAGTGTCTAGTTCCAAGTCCGGGTACAAAGTACAGCTCTTATATGTGTGACAAATAACATTGTGAAAGACAGCTGCGGTTACAAGCTGAACAACAACAGTGTGTTTTGGGAGTAAAAGTGGCTGACAGGATCTATTTGTCTGTCTCTGTGAGGTTGCCTTGGATTAGCTTCTGCAAGGTCATTTTTTTCTGCACTGCTTTTTATTGTGGTTAGATTTTATGATGTTCAGGTCTGAGCAAGGGTTCAGTCACTAACAATAATTACTTCGGCGGTTTGGAGTTGAGCCTCAACAAACTTGTTCCGAGCAAAGCCCAAGTAACAAAAAATGGGTGTGCGAGTGAGTG
>NC_088234.1:18220718-18248218 GCF_036934945.1 Oncorhynchus masou masou | reverse complement strand
ACCCAAAGAGGAACGTCCGTGTGGTCACTGTACGACAGGGGAGGTAGAAACAGAGATTCGCTTTTTCCTCTACTACGAGAAATACTCCCAAATAAGATCATATTTTTCCAAGAAAATATCTCAATCAATTCCCAACTTCTGTGCATTTACTAATGACATAAAGCTGGGAATTATTCTGGGTGAGCGAGAAACCGCAAATATTACTGCCAGATATGGATATTACCATAGGTCGAATGACACTCCACTAACATTCATTCCCTGAAGTATTTCCATTGTATATAACCTCTGAATAATACATAGTGTAAACATCATCCATGTACATTTCATTATCCTCATTGCATTGTTCTGTGTTTACTGAAATGCTGTACCGCTATATTGCTTTGGCAATATCTAATTGTATTTCATGCCAATAAAGCAATCTGAACTTGTATTTGATAGAGAGAGGATAGAGAGAGAGATTACTGCAGGCTTAACTAAGTGGACTGGTCCAGGGTTAGTACAGGAGATCCCAGTGGATCCTAAAGGCTCAGTCATGATCTGTCAGGTCTGTTACAGAGACCATATCCGTCTGCGTTGCTTCCCTCGCTGTTGTCTTTGGGAAGTGGGACTTGGGCTCACTGGGGCTGGAGGCTGGAGGCGAATGCCAGCACGGAGAGCCCTCGCCAGGTCAATCCACCCCATCTGGAGTTGATTGAGACCACACTACAGGGGAAGGGACACTCACTCACTCACTCACTCACTCACTCACTCACTCACATTGTCTAGATCTGTCTGTCTAGCTTGCAGGTCTCTCCCCTCTCTCTCTCTCTCTCTGCCCATGTTGAATCACCTTCCCCCCTCAATCATCCTCCCTGTCCAATTACACGGGTTGTCACATTTGATGGGAACATGCTGCCTTCTAAATGTTTAATTACAGTATATGCATTATGATTGGAACACAGTGACATTTTAAATGTATCATTCCCCCCAAATGCATTCTGTCAATGTACTAGCAGCATATTTTGCACACACACATACACACATGGGCACACACACATGCACACACCCATGCGCACACACGCACACACACACACGCGCACACGCACGCACACACACACACACACACACACGCACACACACACACACACACACACACACACACACACACACACACACACACACACACACACACACACACACACACACACACACACACACACACACACACACACACACACACACACACACACACACACACACACACGCACACACCATCTCTCATCTTTCCTCTTGTGTTGGTTTGATTGATGGTTGTTATGACAGGAAGTAGCAAAGCTTGTAATATAGGGGCCCTTTACTTTGCTCCACTGTCTCTGGTAATTACGTGAGTGAGTGTCCACTCCCCATCTCTTACTGTTGCTAGACTGGACAGTTACTGAAGTAGTGGTGACGTGCAGATCTCTAATAAAAATAGGACTCCATAGGGTTTGCTTATTCAATGAGAACTGGCTTTGCTTTTCACGATGTGTATCTGTGTAGCATCAGACTGACAAGGGTTACATCCCAAATGGCACCCTAGTTCTTATATACTGGAATTCATTTTGACTTATTTGACACCAGATTCTGAGATTCCCTATAGGTTTATGACTACTGGTCAAAAATAGTGCACTATAGAGTTAATATGCTGCCTTTTCGCACGCAGACAAACTCTTTGAGTTGTTGGCCCCTTTTCACCTTAGCTGTGTTCCTATACTCATACTAACCACACTAACTGTACTATTTGTGATGTAAATTGAGTATATAGTGTCGTGTCTTTACTATCATGAACTGAAGACATAGTTTTTAATCAAAGATTCTCTGTAATTAGTATTACGCGATTAGACTGATTAATCATGTAACCGTAATTACTAGGAAGTCGGGGCGCCAAGGAAAAATATTCAGATTACAAAGTTATCATTTCCTAAAATAACTTTTCATATATTTTATCTGATCAATTAGTCTTCGAATTAATGAATTATTTACTTTACATCAAATCAAATCAAATCAATTTATATAGCCCTTCGTACATCAGCTTATATCTCAAAGTGCTGTACAGAAACCCAGCCTAAAACCCCAAACAGCAAGCACTGCTAGAAGCACGGTGGTTAGGAAAAACTCCCTAGAAAGGCCAAAACCTAGGAAGAAACCTAGAGAGGAACCAGGCTATGTGGGGTGGCCAGTCCTCTTCTGGCTGTGCCGGGTAAAGAGTATAACAGAACATGGCCAAGATGTTCAAATGTTCATAAATGACCAGCATGGTCGAATAATAATGAGGCAGAACAGTTGAAACTGGAGCAGCAGCACGGCCAGGTGGACTGGGGACAGCAAGGAGTCATCATGTCAGGTAGTCCTGGGGCATGGTCCTAGGGCTCAGGTCCTCCGAGAGAAAGAAAGAGAATTAGAGAGAGCATATGTGGGGTGGCCAGTCCTCTTCCGGCTGTGCCGGGTGGAGATTATAACAGAACATGGCCAAGATGTTCAAATGTTCATAAATGACCTACATGGTCGAATAATAATAAGGTAGAACAGTTGAAACTGGAGCAGCAGAAAGGCCAGGTGAACTGGGGACAGCAAGGAGTCATCATGTCAGGTAGTCCTGGGGCATGGTCCTAGGGCTCAGGTCCTCCGAGAGAGAGAAGGAGAGAATTAGAGAACGCACACTTAGATTCACACAGGACACCGAATTGAACAGGAGAAGTACTCCAAATATAACAAACTGACCCCAGCCCCCCGACACATAAACTACCTCATGTTAGTTTCATTCCAAACGTCGTAAATTGTTGGTTATCTGCACGAACCCAGTCTTCACTATGAGTCATCCATACATTGTCTTAAATAATGTATTTATTACTAACTAAGTAATTCACAGAAATGCATAAACAAATAAACAAACAAGGTAAATGTGGTTACAAGAAATGATAGGAGAATGTGCGCTAGTGGGCTAAACCGGCAACGCGGCTTTTTAGACAAAAGGGGAAGTGGGGGTCGACTAAGAAGTCACTACAGAGTGATAATTATAACAATTGAAATGCTAATCCTTTGCACATGAACGCTCACTCTTTTGGGAACAATTGCAATCAATCAATATATTTACACTCAGTGGTTCGTCTTGATCGCTGGTGAAAAGTTTGTTTCTGTTGGCGAGTTTCGTCTCTCTCTCTCTCTCTCTCTCTCTCTCTGTCGTGGTTATAGTGGCTGGTTCAGAGTGACATTCATTCATTTGTTATAGAATGGATGTTTCGGCGGTTGTCGTTCTTCGCGTTCAATGATAACGAATTCCTAGCTGCAGACTAGTAATTAATATCAAAGACTTGTTCTTATTTTGTCGGTATCGATAGTCTAAGAGTTTAACCACGTGGTATTGTTAAAAGATTCAGCAATGGTCTACAACCTGTGTCTCCTCCTAATGGAGGAAAACATGGTCTGGTGATAATTTCTCAAAGGTTTTATTCGGAATGGCAGAAAAGGGCTGTCCCAGGACGTCTGACCCTAACTGGGCTCAGGGGCGGTCCTCTGATTTAGTTAACTCCAATACTCTTTTTGAGTTGTCCTTCATTAAACAGTCCAAAATCACATTGTAAAATTGTGTAAACAGTATCATACTCACTCATTCATATTATACAACAATTAGATGTAAACCTCATATCTGAGGCTATTATATAAACAGCGTTATGGTAAAGTGGCCACACCGTCTCCCATGAGCCTCCCCAAGTTGTGACAAATGGACCAGTTCGCTGCTGGATTCTTCACCGATCTTTTATACTTTCTCCGGAACATGAAATTTGTTCGTACCTCAAGTTCTGTGAGGTGGAAGGAATTCCTTTGTTCTCTATAAAAAATTTCTCTATCTATACTGTGTGTCCATGAGGAGATCCTCAGGAATTTACCACGTCTCTCTGACCACAGCAGCCTAGTTGAAGGAGGCGAGGGGGAGGCAGGGAGAGGGGGATGGGGCTGGCTATACCCAAAGAGGCCAACGTCATGACAATAGTATGCTTATAGATCATAGTATGGCTATATTACAGTAGTATGCCAAATGTTCCTGGATGTCGTACTACATTTGCCAAAATACAAAGCCCATAATGTAATTCTTGAGAAAATGGGCGTGGCTTCACATTTTCAGATTTGAAGAAAATGGCAGAAAATATGCAGCCAAAGTCCAACGAGAGCGGATACAAATTCATTGCTTTAACCAATTTGGACAAATGTTAAGAACATTTTGATCAATGTAAGAAAGTAATGACTTTTCAAATACGTTACCTTACACGTTCTGTTGGCAATTTGTTTGCTACGCTATCCTTATGAACCGCATAGCATATCATTACAGCAGTATGTACCGGTATGTCAGCTAGCTACCTTAACTATATGCTATCTAACTAACTACCCAAAGTTTATTGACTTGATTATTCCTGTTCTTAGTTTACCTCAGTGGTATAGTTGTTGTGTGTTCTCAATGGACATTCGGGTGCGTTCGTAAATTGGCTATCTACTCCGATTTCAGACGACTCTCGTCTGAGTGTACCTGTGCCAGAACACAGAATAACTGATGAATTTACAAACTCTCAACGCCAGTTGAATATGGCTTGTGTCAGTAAAAGTCAGCAGAAAAGCATAATTAAATTGTTGCCAGTAGCACAGTTACAATCACCAATGCTCTCGGTGCTATGGTAAGTAAAATGGTCAAGGTGAGGTTTTCTCTCATTTGTGTCTAGAAGTAGCTAGCAAGTTAGCCAGTTAGCTTGGGTGCTTGACTGCCGTTCTGAGGTCAGAACACTCGGATCGAACCTACTCATCGGCCAGAGCGTCCAGTGTGCGCTCGAAATGCTCTGAATTTACAAACAGACAATCTAACAATGATCTGAATTTATAAATGCCCAGATCGCAATCTGGCAATCCAGACTGAATTTAATAACACACCCAAAGTCGGAACATGTCTAGCTAGGAATTTGCTATGCTAACAAGCTAGCAAGAGGTTGCATAGCAACAGCATCAACTTCCTGTAGACAGGCAAAGCACTTGTACATCAACTGAAAGGATACCGTTCATTTACAGGACACTAAAATGACCTAATAGTATATAGAATGTAGTATATAGTCATTATGTAGAATACAGTGTGTTAGTATGTGTAAAACACAGCTCTTGTGTCTATAACTGTCACTGGAATGGAGGTATACTAAACAGAGTTATGCTACTCTGTCATTCCTGTGTTTAAGGAGGTTTTGTTGGAATTGAGTTTCGAAAGTTTTTAAAATGAGGGCACCACTAATATGGAGGTTATTAGCAGAATATAGCGGGGTGGTTTGGCAGATGCCTAAGGAGAGACTGCCCATTGCGGGAGTGTAGGTAGGGCATCAGAGAAACAATGAATGAATGGAAATGAATAAGTCTATGAACAGGATTCTTGTGTTCTAGTGTTGGGTTTTGTGCTTCCCTGTCTAGATATAATGAAACAAATATAGAGTTTGGTGAAATCCTTAAGAATGTAAAGCCTTTATTAGACAACTGAAACTAAACCATTCCCCTTCCTAGTATATGTTGAGACAGAGAGAGGAAGCTGTCATGTCTACCATTCGAAAACATGTTTGGGCGGAATAAAGATCAAATGTCATCTTAGAGAATTGACTTTGTCAAAATTCTGCTGAAACTGACCCATATATAAAGTATGCACACCTCTGAGATATTGCTCAATGGTGGCAAAGTTGAGTCTACTAGCGTCTGTCCGGGGGGGGTAGTGTTTTGTGTTATGTTTTTTTGTCCGCTAACTTGGCTCGGGGTTGTAGTTGTTCTTGCCAAGAACAGATACCATGTCAAAACAAGCACTCTCAACTTCCGACCGGGGGGGGGGGGGGGCGGCTGGCTCTTGTTTTCCGTTCGCATTTGGTTTGTATTTATCCACTCTGGAATAAGATATATATTCTGGAGGAAGAAAAAAAGGCATATCAGAATGACAGGAAGGCATAACAGAATGATAGGAAGGCATAACAGAATAACAGGAAGGCATGACAGGATGATAGGAAGGCATAACAGAATGATAGGAAGGCATAACAGAATGATAGGAAGGCATAACAGAATGATAGGAAGGCATAACAGAATGATAGGAAGGCATAACAGAATGATAGGAAGGCATAACAGAATGATAGGAAGGCATAACAGAATGATAGGAAGGCATAACAGAATGATAGGAAGGCATAGCAGAATGATAGGAAGGCATAGCAGAATGATAGGAAGGCATAACAGAATGATAGGAAGGCATAACAGAATGATAGGAAGGCATAACAGAATGATAGGAAGGCATAGCAGAATGATAGGAAGGCATAGCAGAATGATAGGAAGGCATAACAGAATGATAGGAAGGCATAGCAGAATGATAGGAAGGCATAACAGAATGATAGGAAGGCATAACAGAATGATAGGAAGGCATAGCAGAATGATAGGAAGGCATAGCAGAATGACAGGAAGGCATAGCAGAATGATAGGAAGGCATAGCAGAATCATAGGAAGGCATAACAGAATGATAGGAAGGCATAACAGAATGATAGGAAGGCATAACAGAATGATAGGAAGGCATAACAGAATGATAGGAAGGCATAGCAGAATGATAGGAAGGCATAGCAGAATGACAGGAAGGCATAGCAGAATGATAGGAAGGCATAGCAGAATCATAGGAAGGCATAGCAGAATGATAGGAAGGCATAACAGAATGATAGGAAGGCATACCAGAATGATAGGAAAGCATATCCAGAATGACAGGAAGGCATAGCAGAATGATAGGAAGGCATAGCAGAATGACAGGAAGGCATAGCAGAATGATAGGAAGGCATAGCAGAATGACAGGAAGGCATAGCAGAATGATAGGAAGGCATAGCAGAATGACAGGAAGGCATAGCAGAATGATAGGAAGGCATAACAGAATGATAGGAAGGCATACCAGAATGATAGGAAAGCATATCCAGAATGACAGGAAGGCATAGCAGAATGATAGGAAGGCATAGTCCTCCATTTTACCCATGTGACCCATCCTCCATTTTACCTCAGTGACCCGTCCTCCAATTTACCTCAGTGACCTGTCCTCTATTTTACCCCAGTTACCCGTCCTCCATTTTACCTCAGTGACCCGTCCTCCATTTTACCTCAGTGACCCGGCCTCCATTTTACCTCAGTGAACCGATGAGAATATTCCTTCATCATTCCTATATCAGGTGTGCTGACAGCAAAAAATCCCAGCCTGCATCGGGCAGACATTGTTACTTCCCTGGGTGCATCTCAACACTACTTGGAAGTACAGTTCAAGTCAACATTTTGGACACACCTACGCATTTCAGGGTTTTTCTTTCTTTTCTTTTTTTACTATTTACTATTTTCTACGTTGTAGAATAATAGTGAAGACATCAAAACTATGAAATAACACACATGGAATCATATAGTAACCAAAAAAAGTGTTAAAGAAATCTAAATGTACTTTATATTTTATATTCTTCAAAGTAGCCACCTTGATGACCGCTTTGCACACTATTGGCATTCTCTCAACAAGCTTCATGAGGTAGTCACCTGTAATGCATTTTATTTAACAGGTGTGCCTTGTTAAAAGTTCATTTGTGGAATTTTAGTCCATCATTACTTTAAGACATGAAGATCAGTCAATCGACAAAATTTCAAGAACTTCAAAGTGTCTTCAAGTGCAGTTGCAAAAACAATCAAAGGCAATCTTGAAACTGGCTCTCATGATGACCACCACAAGAAAGGAAGACCCAGATTTACCTCTGCTGCAGAGGATAAGTTCATTAGAGTTAACTGCACCAAATAAATGTTTCACAGAGTTCAAGTAACAGACTCATGTCAACATCAACTGTTCAGTGGAGACTGCGTGATACAGGCCTTCATGGTCAAATTGCTACAAAGAAACCACTACTAAAGGACACCAACAAGAAGAAGAGACTTGCTTGGTCCAAGAAACAAACACAAGCAATGGACATTAGGCCGGTGGAAATCCGTCCTTTGGTCTGATGAGTCCAAATTTGCGATTTTTGTGATTTTTTAGATGTTTTTCCAACTGAATGGATGAACGGATCATCTTCGCATGTGTGGTTCCCACCATGATGTATGGAGGAGGAGGTGTGATGCTTTGACCAAACCTCCAGGCTGTATAAGGGCTATTTAACCAAGAAGGAGAGTGATGGAGTGCTGCATCAGATGACCTGGCATTCACTGCTATTCTACAATGTAGAAAATAGTAAAAATAAAGAACAACCCCTGAATGAGTAGGTGTGTCCAAACTTTTGACTGGTACTGTATCTTGTAAGCATATGGCCACAGGTATAGAGCAGCCATACAGCTGGGATTACCTACAGCTCGTACAGAGACAGGTGTGTCTGAGCCTTGATCAAAGACACTGGGCTGCCGAGGGAGAGGGAGAGAGGGAGGGGGACTTATTTGATATTCATTCACATAGATCCCATTTGATTGGATGAATGGCTTGAGGAAATTGTCACCATGATGGCCCCATAAGGTGGTAGAAGCTCTTGGCAACATCTTCTGTAGTCTGGCATCTGGCCCTTGTCATATCCCAAACAATGAGCCCCACTTAAGGCAATGTAGCATCTGTTCAGATGCACCACTCTTTCATTCCTTCTTTAACAACAGTGTGTTTGTGTGTGTGTGTGTGTTTGTGTGCATGTGAATATCTCCCCCAGCAGCTCCGCACATATGGAGCACTCATCTCCTCTCTGCTCTCTTGCCAAAGTGTGTGAGGCGTTTTGGAACGCACAGCGGCAAAGTTTCCTTAAACTCTGTGGACTCTTTGGACTCCCTCTCTCTCTCTCTCTCTCTCTCTCTCTCTCTCTCTCTCTCTCAGCTCTCTCCTAGCGCTCTCTCCCCCTCTCTCTCTTAGCTCTCTCCTAGCTCTCTATATCTCTCTCTCTCTCCCATGTCTCTCTCTCTCTCCTATCTCTATGCTTTGACAGATATCTAAACTCAAATACAGACACCCTTCCACTGCTGCTTTTTATCTCTCTTAGAAGGATGTATCACACAGTAGGACCTGCCAAGTACATTGTTGAGGAAATGCATGTGATGCACACACACACACACACACACACACACACACACACACACACACACACACACACACACACACACACACACACACACACACACACACATACAGAGGCGTCATGCCAAAAGGTGTTTTGCTTTACCAGCTGCCAAATCCTACAATTAGTGAGGCCCACAACTGTTTTATATGCGATAGAGGAACCAGTGTGTGTATGTAGCTATATATACTCTCTATATCTATACACACTCAGCTGTGGCAACCCCTTCTTCACCACCAGCCATCAGTCATCGTCTTACACCATAACACGAACCACTACGGACCCACAGCCCTTTGAACAACCGCCCCATAAAAGACCCAGAAACACCCTGACACAAACCTCTCTCTCAGTCATGTCTCTCTCTCCTCTCCTCACCTCTACTCCACCCCCTCCTCAGGCCGCAAAGACATCACTGTGGTTTGGTGACAGCAGACAGGAGTTAGGTCTAGGGGAGATCCAGGGAGGGCCCATACCATAACTATGCAGCCTGCCAGGGTGCACTGACAGCTGGGAGCGGGCAGCAGCCAGGACTGGGATTTTGGGATGAGAACCAGGGTGACTTTGAGGAGAGGAGTAATTACATTACCCCGCTGGAGACGCTTGAAGCCAATTAGACCGGCTGCGTGCGCCACCGTGCATCATTTTATTTTGTACCCCCACACCAGACGTGATCACGACACGCAAGTTGAAATATCAAAACAAACTCTGAACCAATTACATTAATTTGGGGACAGGTCGAAAAGCATTAAACATTTTTGGCAATTTAACTAGCTAGCTTGCACTTGCTAGCTAATTTGTCCTATTTAGCTAGCTTGCTGCTGCTAGCTAATTTGTCCTATTTAGCTAGCTGGCTGATGCTAGCTAATTTGTCCTGGGATATAAACATTGAGTTGTTTTTTTACCTGAAATGCACAAGGTCCTCCACTCCGACAATTAATCCACACATAAAAAGGTCAACTAAATCTTTTCTAGTCATCTCACCTCCTTCCAGGCTTTTTCTTATTTGAACTTATATGGTGATTGGCACAGTTCTTCTTTCAATCAATCACACACACACACACACACACACACACACACACACACACACACACACACACACACACACACACACACACACACACACACACACACACACACACACACACACACACAGAGGCGTCATGCCAAAAGGTGTTTCGCTTTACCAGCTGCCAAATCCTACAATTAGTGAGGCCCACAACTGTTTCATATGCGATAGAGGAACCAGTGTGTGTATATAGCTATATATACCTCTCTCTCTCTATATATATATATATATATATACACTCAGCTGTGGCAACCCCTTCTTCACCACCATATCTGCTTCTATAAACCAATGAGGAGATGGGAGAGGCAGGACTTGCGGCACGATTTGCGTCACAACTAGAACTGACTTCTATTTTAGTCCTTGGCAACGCAGACACTCGTTGACACGCGTGAGCAGTGTGGGTGCAATAGTTGAATAACATAGATTTCTAAATGTATTTTGCGCACACGACACGAGCGGTGTAGTCAGGGTGTAATATCGCTCCTTCAATCTCTCTTCACTCTTTCCCTACAGTATCTTCACTGTCTTTGTCCTCCTCTTGTCACTCTCCTCTTCATCTCATCTATATATATGGGGCGGCAGGGTAGCCTAGTGGTTAGAGTGTTGGACTAGTAACCGGAAGGTTGCAATTTCAAACCCCAGAGCTGACAAGGTACAAATCTGTCGTTCTGTTCCTAGGCCGTATTTGAAAATAAAAAATTGTCCTTAACTGACTTGCCTAGTTAAATAAAGGTTTAAATAATACAATTCCATTTCATTACAAACAAACATACCAACTATACAGTATTGTAGCAGGTCTGGTCTGGCTTGGCCTTGCATGTTGGGTACAGGACAGTATAGCATTTTTCTCTCCAGGATTTCTGCGCAGGGAGAAAAAAAATAATGTTTCTCTGTGTCTTTAATGTCCCGTCTAATTGTACAGTCATTGATTGTCAACTGCAGCAAAACATATTGCTGTGAACCAGAGCCCGTGTCTGAGGGAGTCCTGTCCTGCAAATATGATTTTGAAATCTTTGAAATACTTTGAAAGTTCGCTTCAGCCTGCCTAAAGATGCCAGATGGGTGGTGGTTACACTTTTTGGGACTATCATATTCGTCCCATTTTGCCAAGCATGCGCCATCAAACAGGGATAAAGTATTTGAAATGATTTCTAATAGTGCTTGAACCCAGGTGTGGGGCAGCTGCTATAGTAGGGTTGTTCTACTGTTCTAGTGGTTAGCTGACAGCAGACCTATCAGACTAGAGGAGAGGGTCATTGCTGCTTTTTTCTTCTCTTCTCTCTATTGCTTGACTTGCCAATGTCCATTTTGTTTTCGGGGAGTAAGTCTCACAGAATTGTGGGGTTGTGTGTGTGTGTTGGGGAGGTTGTATGTGCAGTTAACTAATATCATTCTGCGTACCAAGCAATGGTATCTTTCAAACCACATGAATGCATTTGCTATATTCATGGAGTTACACACCGTAACACACACACACACACACACTTTCACAATACCACAATATCATGATCCAACTACATCCACCATTCATTCACACATATATTAATTATTCCCAATCTTCTCCCCCCCCGCAGCAAATCCTGCGTCACTCGCGGGCCAACGCCACCAAGGTGATCTTCCTGATAACGGACGGCTACTCCAACGGGGGCGACCCTCGCCCGGTGGCGGCCGCTCTGAGGGCGCAGGGGGTGGAGATCTACACCCTGGGGATCTGGCAGGGGAACATCCGTGAGCTCAATGACATGGCCTCGCATCCCAAGGACCAGCACTGCTACCTGGTGCACAACTTCGCCGAGTTTGAGGCCCTGGCTCGCCGTGCGCTGCACGAAGGTGAGGGGAATGAGCAACTGAATAGTTTGAGTACCAGTCGATCCACTCTTTGCCACTTCTTGTCAAGTCTCCACTTGTTGTATTCAGCACAATGACGAATACAATTTTATTTGACTCGCGTGTCATGCCAAATACATTTTCATAAAGGAGTGGCAAGGAGTTTAATGATAGCACAAGAGACTGGTACCCAGGCTGACACTTGAAGGCTTATGTGAATCAGGTTTTACAGTACAATGTCAATGGGAGATTTGTGGGAAGGAAAGATTGAGTGGAAGATGTTTTTCTCAACTTTGCATACAGGCAGCCCATTGTGACTAAGATATATAGTGCATTCAGAAAGTGCATTCAGAAAGTATTCAGACCCCTTGACTTTTTCCACATTTCGTAACGTTACAACCAATACATCACCGGGGTCAAGCTTCCTGCCATCCAGTACCTCTATACCAGGCGGTGTCAGAGGAAGGCCCTAAAAATAGTCAAAGACTCCAGCCACCCTAGTCATAGACTGTTCTCTCTGCTACCGCACTGCAAGCGGTACCGGAGAGCTGAGTCTAGGTCTAAGAGGCTTCTAAACAGCTTCTACCCCCAAGCCATAAGACTCCTGAACTGCTAATCAAATGGCTACCCAGACTATTTTCACCCCCCCACTCTGCTACCACTCTGTTATTATCTATGCATAGCCACTTTAATAACTATACCTACATGTACATAATTATCTCAATTACCTAAACACCGGTGCCCCCGCTAAGCATTTCATTGTCAGGTCTACACCTGCTGTATTCAGCGCATGTGACAAATACAATTTGATTTGACTTGATTTTGATTTTATTTATTCTAAAATGGATTAAATCGTTTTCCACCCCTCATAATTCTACACACAATAACCCAGAACGGCAAAGCGAAAAACTGTTTTTTAGAAATATTTGCACATTTATTACAAATAAAAAAATAAAAAATCACATTTAGACCCTTTACTCAGTACTTTGTTGAAGCACCTTTGGCCGCGGTTACAGCCTTGAGTCTTCTTGTGTATGACGCTACAATCTTGGCATACCTGTATTTGGGGAGATTCTCTCATTCTTCTCTGCAAACCTTCTCAAGCCCTGTCAGGTTGGAGTGTCGTTCCACAGTTATTTTCAGGTCTCTCCAGGATGTTCGATCGGGTTCAAGTCCAGGCTCTGGCTGGGCCATTCAAGGACATTCAGAGGCTTGTCCCGAAGCCACTCCGGCGTTGTATTGGCTGTGTGCTTAGGGTTGTTGTCCTGATGGAAGGTGAACATACACCCCAGTCTGAGGTCCTGAACGCTCTGGAGCTGGTTTTCATAAAGGATCTCCCTGTACTTTGCTCCATTCAACTTTCCCTCAATCCTTACTAGTCTCCCAGTCCCTGCCACTGAAAAACATCCCCACAGCATGATGCCGCAAACACCATGCTTCACCATAGGGATGGTGCCAGGTTCCCTCCAGACGTGATGCTTGGAATTCAGGCCAAAGAGTTCAATCTTGGTTTCATCAGAGAATCTTGTTTCTCATGGTTTGAGAGTCCTCAAGGTGTCGTATGGCAAACTCCAAGCAGTCTGTCATGTGTCGTTTACTGAGGAGTGGCTTCCGTCTGGCCACTCTACCATAAAGGCCTGATTGGTGGAGTGCTGCAGAGATGGTTGTCCTTCTAGAAGGTTCACCTATCTCCACAGAGGATCTCTGGAGCTCTGTCAGAGTGACTATCCGGTTCTTGGTCACCTCCCTGACCAAGGCCCTTCTCCCCCAATTGCTCATTTTGGCCCGGCGGTCAGCTCTAGGAAGAGTCGTGGGGGTTTCAAACGTCTTCCATTTAAAAATGATGGAGGCCACTGTGTTCTTGGAGACCTTCAACGCTGCAGACATTTTTTGGTAACCTTTCCCAGATCTGTGCCTCGACACAATCCTATCTCAGAGCTCTACGGATAATTCCTTCGGCTTGGTTTTTGCACAGACCAACACTGTCAACTGTGGGACCTTATATAGACAGGTGTGTGTCTTTCCAAATCATGTCCAATCAATTGAATTTACAACAGGTGCTCTCCAATCAAGCTGTAGAAACATCTCAAGAATGCTCAATGGAAACAGGATGCACCTGCACCTCAATTTCCATTCCAAAATTAAATCTAGAATCCTATTTCCCAACAAAGCATCCTTCACTCATGCTGCCCAACATACCCTCGTAAAACGGACTATCCTGCCGATCCTTGACTTCGGCGATGTCATTTACAAAATAGCCTCCATCACTCTTTTCAGCAAATTGGATGCAGTCTATCACAGTACCATCTGTTTTGTCACCAAAGCCCCATATACTACCCACCACTGTGATTGTATGCTCTCGTTGTAAATACCTCATCCCCATATTGTTATTTATTTCTTTGCTCCTTTGCACCCCAGTATCTCTACTTGCACATTCATCTTCTGCACATCTATCACTCCAGTGTTTAATTGCTAAATTGTAATTATTTTGCCACTATGGCCTATTTATTGCCTTACCTCCCTTATCTTACCTCAATTGCACAGATTTTTCTCTATTGTGTTATTGACTGTGTGTTTGTTTATTCCATGTGTAACTCTGTGTTGTTGTTTGTGTCGCACTGATTTGCTTTATCTTGGCCAGGTCGCAGTTGTAAATGAGAACTTGTTCTCAACTGGCCTCCCTGGTTAAATAAATGTGAAATAAAATACATAAATAAATACATTTCGAGTCTCATAGCAAAGGGTCTGAATACTTATGTAAATAAGGTATTTCTGTTTTTTACTTTTAATACATTTGGAAAAATCCCTAAAAACATGTTTTTGCTTTGTCATTAGGGGGTTTTGTTTTTCTTTAATCCATTTTAGAATAAGGCTGTAACTTAACAAAATGTGAAACAAGTAAAGGGGTCTGAATACTTTCCGAATGCACTGTATATATATAAAAAATTGAAGTTTGGTAAAATCCCATCCAAGTCCTGCAGACAGTTTGCTCTGCACATCTAGCCAACACATAACATCAGAGAGTCAAAAAGGAGGTGAAATACTTGGAGTCATCATTTTTCAGATGTCAATTGCATCGGCCCATAAAACAACAACATGCAGCACCGAAGCCATCTATTCAGCGTCCCAAGTGGCACCCTATTCCGTATATATCCCTATGGGCCCTGGTCAAAAGTAGTGCACTATAAAGGGAATAGAGTACCATTGGGACACAGCCTATATTAGAACCTAGACGGTGGTAAATCTGTCCTGTTAGAGAGTGATAAGGTTGTCAGACGGTTCATCCCAAATGGCACCCTATTCCCTTTATAGTAAACTACTTTTGAACAGGGCCCATAGGACTATATAGGGACGAGGGTGTAATTTGGGACGGATCCAGTGTGAGCCATGGCAGCCAGTTCATGTTATCAAGCCTGCCGTTTGTCTCTGTTTTACTGACTCTCCCTCTCCAAGTCTACTCCGAGCCGCTGCCAACCCCAACTCAAGCATCAGCCCTTCAGCCCCATAGCCCCAGTTTCAGCCATAGCTCCCACTCCAGCCATTGAGTCCATTGCACCAGGCAAGCTCAATCATGTGTAGCTAACATTTTTGCAAGTGTACAAATGCTATTTGAACCCAGGTCTGCTTTCTCTACCTCTGCCAACCCCTGGACCAAACACCATCCTCAGCCATGTGTGAAAAACATCTGGCCCACAATGCTCTTTGATTGGTTCCCGCTTCTCAGAAAGAACAAACAATCACTCAGCCAATCCTGCTCCCTTTGTCATTATTTATGTATGAGGCAGATAAGCATGTCTAGCCCTAGCTTAGCATACGTGACATTTCCACCGGATTCATCAACACAGATGTGTTTATACAGTAGTAGGCCAATTTACGGTAATCTACTCTGTTATCAGGATTGGAGTAAACTACAGTTATCAGTAAAATTACTCAGGAATGTTTTTTCCCACCAGTATATTGACCTCTTCCAGTGGCCTTTGGTTTGATTCATTGGTTTGCTTATATCACAAAATCACTCTCTCTCCTCGCTATCTCCTCTCCTCTGCCTTCGTTCTCTCTCACCTCTCGCTTTCCCTCTCCTTTCTCATCACCCCTCGCTCCTCTTTTAGTGAGTTGACCCTCCACTCTGACCCTCCACTCACTCCCTCTCTTCTCCACCTCTCCTTTCTTTCCATCTCTCCTCTCTCCTTTTCTATGGCCAAGCAAGAATTTTATGAAATGATTTACAAATATCCTCGGGTGACCTTTGACCCCTGTGTCGACCCTTGTCTCCCCTCAGACCTGCCAACAGGAAGTTACATCCAGGAGGACCTATCCCGCTGCTCGTCTCTGTGCGAGGCAGGTTCGGACTGCTGTGACATCATGGCCAGCTGCAAGTGTGGCACCCACACGGGCCAGTACGACTGTATCTGTGAGAAGGGCCACTACGGCAAGGGGCTGCAGCAAGAGTGCACAGGTAGGTCACAGAAGTAGGGGAATGTGCACAGTATGGACCATAGACATAGAGCAGTTTTATATCTATGGTAAGGACAGCCATGTTGACTCCATTCTTGTTGCCTCGTGAATAAATATGTAAGCCTAAAATTACTTTAAAAATAACTTTTTGGAGTGTGGACCCTCTACAATGCGTCTAATGGTTTCATCTTGGTGTATGCACCAGTTCTGTGCACAGTGGTTTCAGGAACCGTTGTCAATAAGGACATCCCTGGGGTCTTTGGAGAGTGACTGAATGTGGTGATGGATGGTGAAGTGTGATTTCAGAGGGTTTCAGCCTGGGCTATCTGACGATTTCACCTCTGAAAACAGACCACTTAGCCCCATGATGCCTGTCAATCATATTCAATCAAATGTATTCTATATAGTGCCCTGTAAGCTCACCGTGAGTTAAGGACAAGTAACCAAGTGTCATTGATTCACTAAGGAGTCTGTGTATCCAGTCAGTGCTAAGATCCTGATCAACACATTTCCCCAAGGTGTAGGAGCTGACCTTGGAGAGGTGTGTGTGTGTGTGTGTGTGTGTGTGTGTGTGTGTGTGTGTGTGTGTGTGTGTCGATCCAAGACCTATCAGTGTGTAGAGAGGCCTGGTGGGGGTCTGTGACAGACAGTGATGTGTGTTTGTGTGCATTAGGTCTCAGGTGACCAAGCTCTCTCTCTCTCTCTCTCTCTCTCTCTCTCTCTCTCTCTCTCTCTCTCTCTCTCTCTCTCTCTCTCTCTCTCTCTCTCTCTCTCTCTCTCTTTCCCTCACACTCGCTCTCTCTCGCTCCCCCTGTTGTGCTGTTGCTGACGACATTTTTTAAATGCTGGCTCTGAAATGTGCTGAGGGCATCAGGGTCATCAATGGGAACGACTCCCAAATCACAATCAGATGTTGTGGAGACAAAGGCAGTCTGCTTATTAACTCCTGTTTAATTAATTGCAGAGAGCCAGAGAGCAGACAGAGTGTGTGTGTGTGTTTAAGCAGACAGACAGACAGACTCTGAGGAAGGAAGACGCTGTGTGACACACAGGAGGCTGCTGAGGGAGCGAACAGCTCATAATGTCTGGAACGGAGCACATGAAATGGCGTCAAACACTTATAAGCCATGTGTTTGATGTATTTGATACCATTCCCCTTATTCCGCTCCAGTCATCACCTTGAGCACGTCCTCCCCAATTAAGCTGCCTCCAAACCTCCTGTGGTGTGACGCTAGGCTAAACCGCAGGTTACTGCTTCCTGTGTGTCGCTCACCACCCTCAACAATCTCACCACCCTCAACATGTCCAAGTAAGAACTTATATGTTCTATATACACTGCTCAAAAAAATAAAGGGAACACTTAAACATGCTGTTGTGCAAATGGAATAGACAACAGGTGGAAATTATAGTCAATTAGCAAGACACCCCCCACTTCTCAGTTCCTATGCTTCCTGACTGATGTTTTGGTCACTTTTGAATGCTGGCGGCGCTTTCACTGTAGTAGTAGCATGAGACGGAGTCTACAATCCACACAAGTGGCTCAGGTGTAGTGCAGCTCATCCAGGATGGCACATCATTGCGAGCTGTGGCAAGAAGGTTTGCTGTGTCTGTCAGCATAGTGTCCAGAGCATGGAGGCGCTACCAGGAGACAGGCCAGTACATCAGGAGACATGGAGGAGGCCTTTGGAGGGCAACAACCCAGCAGCAGGACCGCTACCCCCACCTTTGTGCAAGGAGGAGCAGGAGGAGCACTGCCAGAGCCCTGCAAAATTACCTCCAGCAGGCCACAAATGTGCATGTGTCTGCTCAAACGGTCAGAAACAGACTCCATGAGGGTGGTATGAGGGCCCAACGTCCACAGGTGGGGGTTGTGCTTACAGCCCAACACCGTGCAGGACATTTGGCATTTTCCAGAGAACACCAAGATTATGAAATTCGCCACTGTGCTCTTCACAGATGAAAGCAGGTTCACACTGAGCACATGTGACAGACGTGACAGTCTGGAGACACTGTCGAGAACGTTCTGCTGCCTGCAATATCCTCCAGCATGACCGGTTTGGCGGTGAGTCAGTCATATGGTGTGGGGTGGCATTTCTTTGGGGGGCCGGACACCTCCATGTGCTCACCAGAGGTAGCCTGACTGCCATTAGGTACCGAGATAAGATCCTCAGACCCCTTGTGAGACCATATGCTGGTGCGGTTGGCCCTGGGTTCCTCCTAATGCAAGACAATGTGGCTGGAGTGTGTCAGCAGTTCCTGCAAGAGGAAGGCATTGATGCTATGGACTGGCCCACCCGTTCCCCAGACCTGAATCCAATTGAGCACATCTGGGACATCATGTCTCGCTCCATCCACCAACGCCACGTTGCACCATAGACTGTCCAGGAGTTGGCGGATGCTTTAGTCCAGGTCTGGGAGGAGATCCCTCAGGAGACCATCCGCCACCTCATCAGGAGCATGCCCAGGCGTTGTAGGGAGGTCATACAGGCACGTGGAGGCCACACACACTACTGAGCCTCATTTTGACTTGTTTTAAGGACATTACATCACAGTTGGATCAGCCTGTCGTGTGGTTTTCCACTTTAATTTTGAGTGTGACTCCAAATCCAGACCTCCATGGGTTGATAAATTTGATTCCCATTGATAATTTTTGTGTGATTTTGTTGTCAGCACATTCAACTATGTAAAGAAAAATGTATTTAATAAGAATATTTCATTCATTCAGATCTAGGATGTGTTATTTTTGTGTTCCATTTATTTTTTTGAGCAGTGTATATAAAGGTGTTATACAAACCTTTGTATTTTTTATTTTTTTGGAAAGATAAAAACACCATTCACCTACATCATGCATTTCTGCCCCATATACCGTCCATCGTTAGGCAGATCTCTTCCACAGGATTTCATATTGACGTTGTGCTTCTGAAACACCACCAGGCTTGACCTAGTGAAAGGTGTTGTGGTAGTTATGGGTAACGTCTGTGCTGCTGTTAGCAGGGTTAGTGTTGTCTACACTTCAGACTCTGAACTACTAGAGATGGGAAGGAAGTGTTTAGAGGCCACCTACTGTGGATGGAGGTGAATGTCGGATTCTTCGGTAGCTTGAAGTACAGGACTGAGGAATATTTTAGTTTGGACAGGGAGGAGCTGACATTGGGCGTGTGTGTGTGTGGACATGTTTTACTATTCTTGTGGGGACCAGGAAAATAAAACATGTGTGGAATGTGATGAGATAGACAGAAGATAGAATAAGCCTCTTTAAACAACATGTTACCTTGCGTCAATAGAGTCCCCATTCTCCTTGGCCACCCGTAAATTACTAATCTTGCCTGATCCCAGATCTGTTTGTGCTGTCATGACAATGACCCTAGCAGTTGGCAAGACAGCACAAACATATCTGGGACCAGGCTACTAAGTCACGTGACTGAAAGGGAAAACATGACACAGTGTACCCCTAGTCCATACCAATAACAGTTGTCAGGTCTAGCCTGAAGCCAGAGGATGGAGAGAATGTGATAGATGCAGTCAGAGGGAAACATCTCATTTTCTTCCTCTCTTCCTCTCACCCTGGCAGGACTATCACAGCCTGGGAGGACAGGGAGGATGGAGGGGGGAGGAGAGGGAGAGAAAACGAGAGAGAGAGAAAACAAGAGAGAGAGAGAGAGAGAGAGAGAGAGAGAGAGAGAGAGAGAGAGAGAGTGCCTTCGGAAAGTATTCAGACCCCTTGATTTTTTCCACATTTTGTTACATTTGTTAAAAGTTTGTTAAAAAAAAGTTTGTTAAAGTTTGTTAAAAGTTTTTTTCCTTAATGACAACGCTAAAACAGGTTTTTAGAAATGTATGCAAATCTATTGAAAATAAAAAACTTAAATATCAGGAAAGTATTCAGACCCTTTACTTAGCACTTTCTTGAAGCACCTTTGGCAGCGATTACAACATCGAGACTTCTTGGGTATGACGCTACAAGCTTGATACACCTGTATTTGGGGAGTTTCTCCCATTCTTCTCTGCAGATCCTCTCAAGCTCTGTCAGGTTGGATGGGGACCGTTGCTGCACACCTATTTTCAGGTCACTCAGAGATGTTCCATCAGGTCCAGGCTCTGGCTGGGCCACTCAAGGACATTCAGAGACTTGTCTCGAAGCAACACCTGTGTTGTCTTGGCTGTGTGCTTAGGGTCGTTGTCCTGTTGGAAGGTGAGCTTTCACCCCAGTGTGCTCTGAAGCAGGTTTCCATCAAGGATCTCTCTGTACTTTGCTCCGTTCATCTATCTCTCGATCCTGACTAGTCTCCCAGTCCCTGCCGTTAAAAAAAGAGATGGTTCTCCTTCTGGAAGGTTCTCCCGTCTCCACAGAGGAAGTCTAGAGCTCTGTAAGAGTGACCATCAGGCTCTTGATCAACTCCCTGACCAAGGCCCTTCTCCCCCGATTGCTCATTTTGGCCAGGCGGTCAGCTCTAGGAAGAGTCTGGGTGGTTCCAAACTTCATCCATTTAAGAATGATGGGGTCCACTGTGTTCTTGCGGACCTTCAATGTTGCAGAAATGTTTTGCCACTCTTCCCCAGATCTGTGCCTCTACACAATTCCTTCGACCTCACAGCTTTTTATTTGTGTTGACTGTGGGACCTTATGCAGACAGGTGTGTGCCTTTCCAAGTCATGTCCAATCAATTGAATTTAGCACAGGTGGACTTCAATCAAGTTGAATATTTATGTAAATAATGTATTCTGTTTTTATTTTCAATAAATGTGCAAAAATTTCGAAAAACCTGCTTTCGCTTTGTCATGGGATATTGTATGTAGTTAGCTAAAAAAAGACTTTAAATCAATTTTATAATGAGACTAATGTAATAACATGTGGAAAAATTCAAGAGCTCTGAATACTTCCTGACGGCACTGTATATGGAAGTGGAAAAAGATAGGGAGGGTAGAGAGAAAATGTGAAATAGGGCAAATGGACAATGGGAAGGAGAGAGGGAGAGAGAGATGTAAGCGGTAGAATTTAAGAGTCATAGGTCTGTGATTAGCTTGTCCGTGTTCCCTAAATAACTATAGACCCTTTGATGTCCATGATGGTGTGTGTGTTTGTGTTTGTGTGTGTGTGAGACGCGTGCCACCTGGAGTGAAGCCAGGACTCCGTCTCTCTCCATGGGGGGCCATTTATTTCCTCTAAGCTCACACTGTAAATATTTGCTCTCGAGGAGGAAGCCTCTAGGTGAACATAAATCCAAAATATCGAAATAAAAACTACAAAAAGGAGAAAAAGTAAATGAGTCTTGGATATACTGAAGAGGACAGGGAATTGCAGAGAAGAGGATGAATGTTGCATTCCTTCTTTGTTTCACTCCCCCTCTTCCTCCTCCTCCTCATCCTCCTCTCCTATCCTCTAACCCTGTGTTAGGTCTCCTGTGTGTGGTACTAGTATTAGACTGTAAATGCGATCGGGAAAAGCATTTGGTATGAAACCAGAGGATGAGAACCCCTAACACTCCATGAATTATCAGAGACTCTCCAGCTCTTCTCTCCACACACCCTCACTCGTGAGTCGTGTATCAGCCAGCTTAAACAGACAGACAACAGCTACAGTGTTCAGTATCTCAGGGTGAAAGAGGAAGAGAACTGATGTACTCCAGTCCCAGAGAAAGTCGGTGAGTTAGTTGCTTAGAAAGACAAAAGATCGGAGACAGAGCTGCGATCTGTAGAGTGAGAATCACTGGGAGGGAGTGAGCTTCAGTTCACTGATGTACAGATGTAGGATCTTAATTTGATCCCTCTTTTGTTGCTGAGGATTAATGCACAGCAGGAAATGCAATCGTGTAGCGTATTTTAGTTTTTAAAAGGCTTCTAAAGTTGGTCATTTCCACTTTGAAATGTCAGACTTGATTTGCCCTTACGAAAAAGGTATCATCCCATACAAAAATGTCCATTCATTAAAATCCACATAATAATTCACATTTGTTGTTGCTGCAGGATTATTTTCCTGCTACAGCAAATTTGCTTGGCAGGAAAATAAGTTCGTACATCTGTAGACGAGTCCTGAGCCAGACATACAGTGACGGAAATGCTAAACCTTTCCACTGTAAAAAGACAGGTTCTGGCAAACATCAATAGCATTGACTTGTAAATGACCTGCTTTGCATTAATTTGAGCCAACCTAAACCAAATATTTCCTTCTTGACTAATACATTTGTCTTTCATAGCTTATCTGAACCCAGGTCAGTTTTGATGTTAGCAGAATCAGACATGCCCCTTCTCTGTTTTGACTTCCAGGAAAAATCCACTCATAAACTACATTTGGAAGATGTTTTTTTTTTACTGCACTGTTAATACAGTCCCAAAAGGTTTTGGTGAAGTTTTCACGATATTTGAGTTTTTTTCCTTTAAGTATATAGTCACATATATGTCCAAGTACGACCCATTCATACACAAACACTAACAACCTGGAGCAACATGACACAGACCATGCCTTAGGAAGCAATACAATACACGTGTTTACATTGTCAGATAACATGCAGCATATATACACACACACTTCTCCAGCTGTGTATGTATGTACACGGTGCATTCAGAAAGTATTCATACGCCTTGACTTATTCCACATTTTGTTGTGTTACAGCCTGAATACCCCCCCAAAAAACTCTCTCACACATCGACACACAATACCCCCATAATGACAAAATGAAAACATGTTTTTAGAAATGTTTGCAAATATATTGAAAATGACCTAGTCGATACATGTTAGAATCACCTTTGGCAGCAATTACAGCTGTAAGCCTTTCTGGGTAAGTCTCTAAGAGCTTTGCACACCTGGATTGTACAATGTTTGCACATAATTCTTAAAAAAATTCTTCAAGCTCTGTCAAGTAGGTTATTGATCATAGATTTACTTAGATTTTCAAGCCAATTTAAGTCAAAACTGTAACTAGGCCACTAGTATTTTAGGTTATTGTTCTGCCGAAAGGTACATTTGTCTCCCAGTGTCTGTTAGAAACCAGACTGAACCAGGTTTTTCTCTAGGATTTTGCCTGCGCTTAGCTCTATTCCATTTATTTGTATCCTAAAAAAATTCTAGTCTTTGTCAGTGACAAGCATACCCATAACATGATGCAGCCACCACCATATTGGAAATATGATATGAAATATGAAGTGAGGTACTGTGTTGGATTTGCCCCCAAACATCTTTGACACATTTTTTGCAGTTTTACTTTAGTGTCTTATTGCAAACAGGATGCCTGTTTTGGAATATTTTTTATTCTGTACAGGCTTCCTTCTTTGCACTCTGTCACTTAGGTCCTTCTTTGCACTTTGTCATTACATTAGTAGTGTAGGGTAATTACAATGTTGTTGATCTATCCTCAGTTTTCTCCTATTACAGCCATTAAACTCTGTAACTGATTTAATGTCACCATTGGCCTCATGGGGAAATCTCTGAGCGGTTTCTTTCCTTTCCGGCAAACGAGGTAGGAAGGATGCCTGTATCTTTGTAATGACTCCCTGTTTTGATGCACCATTCAAAGTGTAATGAATAACTTCGCCATCCTCAAAGGGATATTCAATGTCTGTTTTTTATTTCATTTACCAATAGGCTACCTTCTTTCCGAGGCATTGGTTGCGTCTTTGTTTGAAATTCACTGCTCGACTGAGGGACCTTACAGATAATTGTATGTGTGGGGTACAGAGATGAGGTAGTCATTCAAAAATCACGTTAAACACTGTTATTGCACACTGAGTGAGTCCATGAAACTTATTTAGGCTTGCCAGAACAAAGGAGTTGACTCAAGACATTTCAGCTTTTCATTTTTAATTCACTTGTAAAATCTTCTAAAAACGTAATTCCACTTTGACATTATGGGGTCTTGTGTGTAGGCCAGTGACATTGAATCCATTTTAAATTCAGTGCGTAACACAACAACATTTGGAAAAGCCACGGAGTGTGAATACTTTCTGATGGCACTGTGTGTGTGTCTGCATGTGTGTGTTTGTGTGTGTCTGCTAAGGTTATGTAAGCCTATCCATGAATAATCTCTTCCTAAATATGAGGTCCCCCCCTTCCCAACAACGAATGGCAAGGTGCCCACAGAAAAAACCCCACAGACTTTTAGTCCAAAATTAAAGCTGAGGAGTTGCTCAACAAATGTTGGAACGCCGGGCCAAACACTTTTTTGGCAGTGGTGACCATCTCAGCAAATGCCTGAGAATCTCTGTGGATATAAGGAGGTCGTAGGGTCAAGAGGGGGTCTCCTACTTTATAAAATTGATAGGCTGGCGGTTTTAAGGTTTAGATTTGTGGATTCTCCGTTGTTGTTGATCGTTGAGGAGAATCCTTGGCTGTATTCCAATATTGCGCTACTTTCGGCCTGGGTGTCACGTTGTATAAATGATTGGAGACAGGCGCAGGAATTCGTAATAGGGGGATTTAATACTCCACCCAAAATATACAACATGCCATGAAAAGACACGGGGACGAAGCCCAAAACAAACACTTATACAAAAACACAGGGATGTAACCCAAACAAAAGAGCAAGGTAAAACCTCTAATAAATACAGACCCGTAATAACAAGATCATAATAAACGCAGCACGAAAGCCGAAATAACAACGCACAGGTACTCACAGACTCACAGGTACTCACAGACCAACGGACATGGGAACAATAACCGACCAAGACAATGGTGAACAGAGGGCACATATATACAATTACTAATCAGGGGAATGGGAATCTGGTGTGCGTAATGAGACAGTTCAGTAACACCTCCGGAGCTGGTGAATGGAATGAGCAGCAGTACCGGGGTAATCTGTGACGCTGGGCCCATAGTGCTCTAATCAAACGTAGTGCACTAGGGAATACGGTGCCATTTGGAACAGATCCCTTGCTCCAGTGCCGTGGCTCTGTTGTAGTAGAGGGTGCCAGTGCTCAGTCAATGGACAGACGGACTGAAACAGGACCAGACTGGCCTGGCGCTATCAGAGAGACAGATGGACGGATGCACAGAGTGCATTGGCTGAGTTATCTGAATGAGATCTGTGGAGAGAGAGACCGAATGACAGTGTTAGAATAGAGATATGGAATATGGTATCCTTGTTAGAATCGAATGAGTAGTACATCTGATTCACAGCCCTGTCCACTGAATATCACCTATCACCATCAGGACCACCAGCATGCACCTCTATAAAAGATATATAGACGTAGAAGGTTTAATTGATGCCTTTGAGAGAGCGGGACTGTGATATAGTACAGGGACATTGTGAAAAGCCTGTAAAACAAACATAGCTGTTGTCGTAAAATTGTAGCCGTGAAACTGCCAAAGCCTCACTGCATCATTAACAGTCCCCCATCCATCCCTCATTCCTCCTAGTCTTCCCTTCTCTTCCCTTCTCTTCCACCCCATCCCACCACCCTCAACCATAAAAAGAGGAGTGAGTTTACAGGGTGGTAAAAGGAGCCATTACACACACTAGAACCCCCCCCCCCTGTTGAATGTGCTCTAATTCCTCTTCCTGGGGGCCCAGGTACAATGGCAGGTCACGCATCAAGGAGGCGAAGACAGCACCAGGCATGCTACACAAACATGATGTCTATAAACATGCTAAACACACACACAACGTCTAATAACATGCTACACACACACAACATCTATAAACAAGCTACACACACAACGTCTGTAAACATGCTACACACAACGACTATAAACATGCTACACACACAATGTCTATTAACATGCTACACACGCAACATCAATAAACATGCTACACACACAACGTCTGTAAACATGCTACACACACAACGACTATAAACATGCTACACACACAACGTCTATAAACATGCTACACACACGATGTCTATTAACAAGCTACACACACAAACAGCGTCTATAAACATGCTACACACAATGTCTGTTAACATGCTACACACACACACAACATCTATAAACATGCTACCCACACAAGGTCTATTAACATGCTACACACACATCGTCTATAAACACGCTACACACCAACAACGTCTATAAACATGCTACACACAACGTCTATAAACATGCTACACACACGGTGTCTATTAACACGCTACACACACACAGCGTCTATAAACATGCTACACACACACAAGGTCTATTAATATGCTACACACACAATGTCTATTACATGCTACACATGCAATGTCTATAAACATGCTACACACACAATGTCTATTAGCATGCAACACACACAACGTCTATAAACATGCTATACACACAATGTCTATAAACGTGCTACACACACAATGTCTATTAACATGATACACACACAAACTGCGTCTATAAACATGCTACACACAATGTCTATAAACATGCTACACACAGTGTCTATAAACATGCTACACACAATGTCTATTAACATTCTACACACACACAATGTCTATAAACATGCTACACACACAACGTCTATTAACATGATACACACACAATTTCTATAAACATGCTACACACACAATGTCTATAACATTATACACACACAATGTCTATAAACATGCTACACACGCAATGCCTATAAACATGCTACACACAGAATGTCTATAAACATGCTACATACACAACATCTATAAACATGCTACACACAATGTATATTAGCATGCTACACACACAACGTCTATAAACATGCTACACACACAATGTCTATAAACATGCTACACACACAATGTCTATAAACATGCTACACACACAATGTCTATTAACATGCTACACACACAACTTCTATAAACATGCTACACACACAATGTCTGCAAACATGTTACACACACAATGTCTATTAACATGCTACACACATGCAACGTCTATAAACATGCTACACACAATGTCTATGAACATGCTACACACGCAATGTCTATAAACATGCTACACACACAATGTCTGCAAACATGTTACACACACAATGTCTGCAAACATGTTACACACACAATGTCTATTAACATGCTACACACGCAATGCCTATAAACATGCTACACACACAATGTCTATAAACATGCTACACACACAATGCCTATAAACATGCTACACACAGCATCTATAAACATGC
>NC_088234.1:18205718-18218218 GCF_036934945.1 Oncorhynchus masou masou | reverse complement strand
ATTCCCCCAAGTCATTCTTCAGATCACGTAACTAAGAAGTATAAAAACATTCTTAGCCAACATACTAATGAGATTTATATATGAATATGAACAGGGGCTACAGTAAGGGCAGTTTTGAGTGTAATCCTTTCTGTAGATTGCGTCATAATTTCATTCTCATATTTCTCAGCACAGATTGTCCTTTAATTAAAGTCAAACTGACCCATTGTGTAACACATTATCTTGGAACAACCTGTATTTTGGCTTTTGTTTTGTGGTTGCCTTGCTTTGCTTTGCTCTCACATTGGACTAACTCGGTGTCTTGGAAACAGGAAACATCGGCTGTCTCTCAAATGGCACCCTATTCCCTATAGAGTGCACTACTTTTAATCAGAGGCTCTATATTTGTATTCTGTATAGGCAATAGGGTGCTATTTGGGACACGCCCGTAATGTGCAAGACAGGATAGTTCAGGCTGGCCTTGAAAATCCAGCAGAGGTAAGTAACAATTTGGGTAAACTCAGATTGCTATGGGAATGAAATGCAGTAAGCAGCTAAACAGCTAAACAGGGACTGAAAGACAGATGTTGGACGACAGTTCCTATCCAGTCAGAAGGGTCCGGAGAGAGATCCGAAAGAGTTTTTTTTTCCATGAGTCTCCCCTCCTAGATGCTCTGTTCCTGGCCAGATGGGCAGCGGTATCCTCCCTCCTCCTAAGACATACCAGTAGTTCTCTATGGCTCTAAAGCCCTTGGTTTCGCAATGTCTACAATGCTAACATATGGATTTTTTTCAAGATAGTCATATCTTGGATCTTTTAGCTATTTGATGTTGAACTTTAGGACTCCTGTAGGTATAAAAATATACATATACATTATATGACAAAAAGTATGTGGACACCTGCTCGTCGAACATCTCATTCCAAAATCATGGGCAATAATATGGAGTTGGTCTCCTCTTTGCTGTTATAACAACCTCCACTCTACTGGAAAGCGGGGACCTGCTTCCTTACATTCAGACACATGAGCATTAGTGAGGTCGGGCACTGATTTTTAGCGATTAGGACTGGCTCGCAGTAGGTGTTCTAATTCATCCGAAAGGTGTTTGATGGGGTTGAGGTCAGGTCTCTGCGCAGGCCAGTCAAGTTCTTTCACACTGATCTCTACAAATGATTTATGTATGGACCTCGCTTTGTGCATGCTGAAATAGGAAAGGGGCCTAGCACGAACCATGAAACTAAGGGGCCTATCCAGAACCATGAAAAACAGCCCCAGAGAAGTATTCCTCCTCCACCAAACTTTACAGTTGACACTATGCATTTGTGCAGGTAGTGTTCTCCTGGCATTTGCCAAACCCAGATTTGTCTATCGGACTACCAGATGGTGAAGTGTGATTCATCACTCCAGAGAAAGCGTTTCTACTGCTCCAGAGTCCAATGGCGGCGAGCTTTACACCACACCAGCTGACGCCTTGCATTGCGCCTGGTGATCTTAGGCTTGTGTGCGGCTGCTCGGCCGTGGAAACCCATTTCATGAAGCTCCCGACTAACAGTTCTTGTGCTGACGTTGCTTCCAGAGGCAGTTTGGAACTCGGTAGTGAGGGTTGCAACTGAGGACAGACAATTTTTACATGCTACCCGCTTCAACACTCAGAAGTCCCGTTCTGTGAGCTTGTGTGGCCTACCACTTCGCGGCTGAGTCGTTGTTGCTCCTTGACATTTCCAATTCACAATAACAGATCTTACAGTTGACTGGGGCAGCTCTAGCAGGGCAGAAATTTAACGAACTGACTTTTTGGAAAGGTGACATCCTATGACGGTACCATGTTGAAAGTCACTAGCTCTTTCAGTAAGGCAATTTTATTGATAATGTTTGTCTATGGAGATTGCATGGCTGTGTGCTCAATTTTATACACTTGTCAGCAACGGGTGTGGCTGAAACAGCCAAATCCACTAATTTGAAGGGGTGTCCATATACTTTTGTATATATCCAATATATTTTGGGGGGGATAAAATATTGAATTTGGCCTTTACTGTTATAGCCCATAGAAACGCATTGAATAACACATTCATAAATTGCAAAACAAAACAAAAATGTTTCAAGCGGAATAAGGTTTTGAAGTGTTTTTCCTATATCTTGGAGATATAAGAAAACTCATGGATTTGCAAGTTTTTTTTGCCATATTTAATCACTTTGTTTATGGCACTTTTTATACCTTATTAACTTTTGTGCCATTCTTACAGGGTTACCTTCCCCTGCGCTTGTGTAGGTCATAGAGCAAAACAAGTGAGTGAGTGTTTACCTGTCGATGTTGGTGACTTATTAGTTTGTACCTCAAGCGGTTCGATCTGGACAGTCGGTTTTGTGAGAACACATTTTCGAAATTAGGACTTGGGTGTCTGTAAGTTCAGACGACTGCTTGTGGATGTTGTAGAGCAAAACATATGGCACTGTTGTGTTCGTGAGAGACGCTAGCTTAAACTGTTCAGGTTTTACTTACCTAACGTAGCAGGCGTAAAAGAAACACCTGAAACTAGATCCTCTACATACTGGTCTTGACGAGAAGAAAAAACTGTTGGGGGAGGTTCTCTTCTGCACTGTTCAACCAATCCAGTAAATGTGGAGGAGTAGTTAAAATGGAGTGTCACCTTGTTAACGTTCAAAAGAGGAAGTTGCATCACAGGCTCTCTTTCCATTTCCCCTGAAAACCAGGACATCCGGTTGTTGGGGACTTGGCAGATGCTAGGGTTTTACAGACTATTTTTGTGACAATTTTCTTGTCCGGATCCTCTCATGTGTAGAAAACACCACTTTCAACAAGCTCCAGGAATAGGTGCAAACTTTATATCGGCGGAAAGAGAGGATTGAGCTGCACCCAATGCAGAAACATTAAGTCTCTAGCATAAACACATAAGGAGCTATTCAATATAAAAATGATGTCATGCTAGAGTCATTATCTTTAGCTACAGCCTCGGAATTTCACAAGGCCTTTGCTTGATTTTGGAGTGGTGGGCGTGTGTGCTGTTGTCAATACAACCTGTCACGAAAGGTCACAGGTGTCACTGTTGATGACTGAGAAAATAACTGAGGGGCCAGTGATGGGGGCTTGAAGTGTCTGTGTGTATGTAGGTGTGGTCCTTTTGTGTCTTCACTAGGATCACTGCATTGACCTATGACCTACTGTATGATCCTAGTGTCATGAGGTTGGCCTGGGAGGTAGGTTTATGACAGTCATAAATACCTCTTCCCCCCTTTTTCCTCTCTCTACCCTACTGGGGTTAGATTTGAAAACCCCTTGGTTAACATAGAGATTCTGGGAACATCAGAACGTGAGGGGAGAAATGAACTATATTCTGGTAATCCGACCAATGGAACATATGCGGTGGTACTTAATGAATATGATGTCAGTTCGGTTGTCATCTGAGACATTCTCATCAATGATAAGATGACATAAACTCTACAGTGGAAAGTCTACATATCAGAGTTATCGGATTCACATGGAATTGTTGTTCAATTTAAATGTTTGAATATGAAATTATTTGTGATGGGATGAAATGTGATTTTAGCTTCTAAAATGTGAAATTTGGGTTTTCATAAGTTTTCAATCAGTGGTCCGCCCCTGTGAAGGAACATGGGCTATAAAACTTTTCAAACACGCCTTCCTCTCCCTTCCTAAATAAGCCCTTTACGACAATATAACCTCCTGTTCCGAGGACATGAGGACGACGGTCCGATGTCAGAATGGTTCAGATAATATCTACAGAACGAAGCCAACATCAGCGTGAGCTTTGGTTGCGAATGGTATGAACTTTGAACTCTTATTCACTACAGAAGTGATACCTCCTAGCCTTTGAGTTAGCAACCGCAGCTGCAAATGCAGGTTAGAAAGAACTATTCTGCCGATCTAGAGACAATATGTCACATTGAGGTGTGTACAATATGTTGTTAGTTTAAGCCAGTTTGCTACAGCAGGAAAACAAATCCTGCAGAAACAGAAAATGTTAGGGCAAATCAAGTATCAAGTTCTCAAGTGAAAATACAATTTTCTTTTAAGCCTTTTTAAACCTTGAATACACAACAAGTTTGTGTTTCCTGGGGTGCAGAAAACTTCTCAGCATCAAAAGAGTGATCAAATTAAGATCCTACATCTGTACAGTGCCTTGTTCTTTGTGGATGTACACTTGACTGTTTCCCCCCTGGTTGGCTGCACATTTGTAGCGGCAGATTGAGGTCTTAAACGTGAAGTCATGTTAAGAATTGAAAGTGTCCTTGCATGTGAATGTTTAAAAAAATCTTTGTTAAAAACACAGGGATTTAAAACCAATCCAACGGAATCACAACAAGAGCCCTTGGTCTTGCCACAAGTGGAGTGGCTGCGGTCCAGAGTTGGAGCGTTCAGATTTATATTTGACTTGTTCTGTCTCAATTGTTAGTCTTGTGTTACAGGCAAATAAGGTATTTCAGTTTTTTTTTTTTTTATACATATGACAAAGAAATATGTAAAAACATGTTTTCACTTTGTTGTTATGGAGCATTGTGTGTAGATTGATGAGGGGAAACAATAATTTAATCAATTTTAGAACAAGGCTATAGTGTAACACAATGTGGAGAATGGGGAAGGGGTCTGAATACTCTGAATGCATTGCATCTGGAAACACAAAACCCCCATTTTTTAAAGAAAGACCACAGGGTTTGCGCCTGTGCAACAGTAGATATTAAGTTTAACATATGTTTGTATTGTACATTTGATCAAGACTTAAAGATAACTAAGGTTATTTTCAGACATCCAACAGAATATGAATGACTTGTACATTCCCCAGTTGCTCCCCACATGGGAAGATAGAGACACAGACTATAGGAAAACGCTGGTGGCCTTTTCGCTAAGGGGGGAATTTGTTAGACTCAGCAAATCTGTTACTGTTATTGGGGACTGAGATGCGGAGATGTGCTGGGTATTCTTCTGGATTCACTTTCAGGGTTTCCGTTTGTCTGTTTGAGATCCCACTAATAGATTACAGGCTCCCCATGGTCTCCAGAAGATTTCTAGACTTCTTTGGCTTCTTGAGTGACTTCTTTGGCTCTTAGGGTTAGTTCACGAGCTAGACAAAATGGCTTACTTCATCATTTTATGGGCAAGAAATGATGGCGATGAATCTGTCTGGTACTGTACGTTGTTTAGTTGAAAGTGATGCACATGTTAATCATTACATTAACATTTTTGTCATTTAGCAGACTTACAGGAGCAATTATGGTTAAGTGCCTTGCTCAAGGGTACATCAACAGATTTGGGGGGATTCAAAGCAGCAACCTTTCAGTTGCTGGCCCAACGCTTTTAACTGCTAGGCTATCTGCCGCCCTCCTGCCACCCTCCTGCCATCCTCCTGATATCCTCCTGCCATCCTCCTGCCATCCTCCTGATATCCTCCTGCCATCCTCCTGCCATTCTCCTGCCATCCTCCTGCCATTCTCCTGATATCCTCCTGCCATCCTCCTGCCATCCTCCTGATATCCTCCTGCCATTCTCCTGATATCCTCCTGCCATCCTCCTGCCATCCTCCTGCCATCCTCCTGATATCCTCCTGATATCCTCCTGCCATCCTCCTGCCATCCTCCTGATATCCTCCTGCCATCCTCCTGATATCCTCCTGATATCCTCCTGCCATTCTCCTGCCATCCTCCTGATATCCTCCTGCATCCCTCCTGCCATCCTCCTGCCATCCTCCTGCCATCCTCCTGATATCCTCCTGATATCCTCCTGCCATCCTCCTGCCATCCTCCTGATATCCTCCTGCCATTCTCCTGCCATCCTCCTGATATCCTCCTGCAGCCCTCCTGCCATCCTCCTGCCATCCTCCTGCCATCCTCCTGCATCCCTCCTGCCATCCTCTTGCCATCCTCCTGCAGCCCTCCTGCCATCCTCCTGCCATCCTCCTGATATCCTCCTGCCATCCTCCTGCCATCCTCCTGATATCCTCCTGCCATCCTCCTGATATCCTCCTGCCATCCTCCTGATATCCTCCTGATATCCTCCTGCCATTCTCCTGCCATCCTCCTGATATCCTCCTGCAGCCCTCCTGCCATCCTCCTGCCATCCTCCTGCCATCCTCCTGATATCCTCCTGATATCCTCCTGCCATCCTCCTGCCATCCTCCTGATATCCTCCTGCCATTCTCCTGCCATCCTCCTGATATCCTCCTGCAGCCCTCCTGCCATCCTCCTGCCATCCTCCTGCCATCCTCCTGCATCCCTCCTGCCATCCTCCTGCCATCCTCCTGCAGCCCTCCTGCCATCCTCCTGCCATCCTCCTGATATCCTCCTGCCATCCTCCTGCCATCCTCCTGATATCCTCCTGCCATCCTCCTGATATCCTCCTGCCATCCTCCTGATATCCTCCTGCATCCTCCTGCAGCCCTCCTGCCATCCTCCTGCCATCCTCCTGCAGCCCTCCTGCCATCCTCCTGACGTCTTAGGCCTACACCATTCCCCTGTATGTTTAGAGGATTGATACCTAACACACATTTTCATTGGATTTAGATGTAAAACCTATATTGTCCTTCCTCTTTCTGTAGATATTGTTACCATTCTAACCATGCATAGTAAGAGTTTGAAAGCACACATGTAGGGTTGAAGGCCCGTTGTGCTCCGCTCTGTGAGGTATTTTAACCTGGGCCTGGGCGCACTCTCTCCAATTCACAGATCATTTGGACTGGACCCTTGACAGCCTACTTCCTGACCAAATGGAGGGTATCCATAGGAGTCAGGGGTCAATGGACTTGTCACTAAAAGATGGAAATCAGTCTCTTTGTGGGTCATTGGGGGCTGAAGCAGATGTGCTAGCTCTTAATTCACTTTCAGGGTTCCATCAGTCTTTTCCAGTCTCAAATCGACTCTCAGTTGGTCTTCTTGGCTCAGGTCAGTTATTTCTGAGCATATTTCATCTATCACAGTGCGTCTGGTACACCTTTATTCACAACCTTTTCTTTCCAACACCGTCTTTCGTTTTGGCGTTTTAAGATGTATTCGTTTACCTTTCTCTTTCCCTTCTCTCATTCTCTCCATCCCTCCTTCTTTCTTTCTCTCTCGCTCCCGGTACACAGTGTGTGTTTCAACGAGAGCCTGGTCTGGCCACTCGGAACTCTCCCACTGTAGAGAAAACTGACTTCCAGGTTTGTATTCAGAAAGTGTCTCAGAGTAGGTGTGCTGATCTAGGATCAGGTCACCTCTGTCTATTCATTATAATCTGAAAAGCCAAACAGATCCTAGTTCAGCACACATTGAGACACTTTATGGATATGAGATTAGGTCTGTTACTAAACCCCGTGTCTACCTAAACCAGCCGAACAAGTTTCCAGTCCAGGAATTAAAATTAAACTTTAAAACAGTATTTCTACTGTTTCACTACAAGTGAAATATTATTCGTTCATAAATAACTGTGTTTCCTGTCAACTTTAAGTGGAGGCTGTAAAAGGGGATCCAGGGGCCTCAAATACATTGAGACATTTACCCTTCAGGTTCTGCTGCTTGCTTATGAGGCTGAAGGTGAATATCATTGAGAATGTATGGGCTACTTAAGTTATCAGATCAAACACACACCCACACCCACACACCCCCCACACACACACACCCACATGCAGTACAGTCTACACATAGCTGGTGTGTATTTGATGTGGGTGAGAGGGAGGAGGCTATTCCAGGCTGTGCCAGGCTACTGGTCGAGCGGCGGGTAACGATGCTTGGCCGACCCTGGTGTGTTTAGGTGGGGAATGAGTGTGTGTTGGCACGGAGCATCCGGATCCAATGCCTGGTCCCTGTCAAGCACTAGAGAGAGAGAGAGAGAGAGAGAGAGAGAGAGAGAGAGAGAGAGAGAGAGAGAGAGAGAGAGAGAGAGAGAGAGAGAGAGAGAGGCCCCTCTCCAGACTACAGCTTGGCAGTAAGACAACACAGAAAATGACCACCTCCAGCTTAGCGTTGGGTAGTAAATTAGATCTAAATACTGATTAGTCAGATCAACACCATGTATCCTCTAGGACACTGCTCTGTGTGTTCTGGTCTCAACAAGCTACCACAGTGTTTTCTGTCCTTCACCCATACATGGCCTGAAGCTAGATGGTACAGCTCCCTTCACAACTGTCTACTTCTTATATTGCCAACTTCACATTTTGTCAAAATTCATGCATTGTGGTTTGACAAACAGTTCTGATTGAGTATAGCCTATCCATTATAATGAGTTGGACATAGCAATTCTCTGACCTTCCATACTGTTCCCTAACTGGTCACTATAACACAACTGGTCCATATAACACAACTGGTCTATATAACACAACTGGTCTCTATAACACAAATGGTCTCTATAACACAACTGGTCTCTATAACACAACTGGTCTATAACACAACTGGTCTTTAACACAACTGGTCTATAACACACCTGGTCTCTATAACACAACTGGTCTCTATAACACAACTGGTCTCTATAACACAATTGATCTATAACACAACTGCTCTATAACACAACTGCTCTATAAAACAACTGGTCTCTATAACACAACTGGTCTATATAACACAACTGGTCTATATAACACAACTGGTCTATAACACAACTGGTCTCTATAACACGACTGGTCTCTATAACATAACTGGTCTATGGTCTATAACACAACTGGTCTCTATAACACAACTGGTCAATATAACACAACTGGTCTATATAACACAACTGGTCTATAACACAACTGGTCTATAACACAACTGGTCTCTATAACACAATTGGTCTATAACACAACTGCTCTATAACACAACTGGTCTTTATAAAACAACTGGTCTCTATAACACAACTGGTCTCTATAACACAATTGGTCTATAACACGAGGGATGCATTGAGACGGCCATCTTCTTCTGTGAGGATCATATAGTGCAGGGTAGCCAAATTCCGATCTTGGAGGGCCAAAACACTTCTGGTTTTCATTCTCTCTTTCTAACCAGGGACTGATTAAGATGTGGGACACCAGGTGAGTGCAATTGACTACGAGGTAGAAAAAAAAAGTGTTTCAGCCCTCCAGGATGGGAATTGGGCAGCCCTGATTTAGTCGATGAAGGAATGTTTGAGAACAAGCTTGGTAGCTCTACAGCCAGACAGCTTCCTGACCCCTAAATTCCTGACCCCTAGCGTCCTGACCCCTAGCTTCCTGATCAGTCTCAGGTGCTTTTAACACAAAGCATAATTGCCAAGTTAATCAAAGTATTATACACCTCTGTGATTTCAGAATTTGCCATGGCCATGGACATGTTATACTGTCTGTACCGGTCCTTCCTTTCCATGCAACTAACAGGGTTGGGGTCAATTCCTGTTCAATACCAGTCAATTCAGAAAGTAACCAAATTCCATCTCCAATTCCAAATGTTCCTAATTCAAAAGCATGGAAGCATTGAAGAGAATTGGAATTGGAATTTCAGTGGGACTGGAATTGAACCCTGGCAACTAACTACATTTCTAGGCAAAGTCTGTGTTGAGGCTAACACTGAGTGTCTGCGTCCTCTGTACAGCGTGCCCGCCTGGCACCTACAAGCCAGAGGGTACACCTGGAGGCCTGGGTACCTGCCTGCCCTGCCCTGACCAGCACCACACCTCCCAGCCCAGCAGCACCTCACGCAGCGACTGTGTCTGCAAGCAGGGCTACAGGCCCCAAGGGAAGACCTGTGAAGGTATGAGGCTCCAGACTGTCCACGCTACACTTCCAAAGTCAGACACTTAGGGCCGTTCTCCCAGACACCAGCTAGGCCGAGCCCTGGACTAAAAAGCATACTGAATGGAGAATGCTTGAAATAACCCTTTAAACCAGAATGAGACTTAAAGTCCAATTCCACCACTTTTCAAACTCATATTCATTATTAAAAAGTTGTGGAATTGCCCTTTAATCTGCATCTGGGAAACTGGCAGAACTCCCTAGGGAGTTAACATTCCCAAAGCCCTTAGGCTTCACCACAACCAAGCATCTGCCGCAGGGATCAGCCTCAATTCCAAGGCTTGAGGGCTGTATGTGTGTGTGTGTGTGTGTGTGTGTGTGTGTGTGTGTGTGTGTGTGTGTCTTTTATTTTACTCTCCTTGTGGTGACCAGAAGTCTTCACAAGGATAGTGAAACAAGGAACATTTGGACAAGTGGGGACATTTTCCCGCTCCCCAAAAGGAAAAAGGCTATCTTAGCCTTAGGGGGTAAGTTTAGGGTTAGATTTAGGTTTAAGGGTTAGGTTTTGGGTTAGGTTTTAGGAGTTAGGGTCAGGTTTAGGGGTCAGGGAAAATAGTATTTTGAATGGGAAACAATAGTTGGGTGTCCTCAAGCATAGTAAAACAAATGTGTGTGTGTGTGTGTGTGTGTGTGTTTGCGTGTGTGCATGTGCGTGCACATGCAGTATAATAACTGAGTGTGCGTGTTCATGCATTTGGTCTTTTGCATCAAATAGAGGAAATCTGAGTCTTTTTCATGTTTCTCCTCTCCCTCCCTCTCTCTCTCCTTCCCTCCATCTCTCTCCCCATCTCTCTCTCCTTCCATCCATCTCTCTTCCCGTCTCTCTCTCCTTCCATCCATCTCTCTCCCTGTCTCTCTCTCCTTCCATCCATCTCTCTCCCCATCCCCAGTGGTGTACTGCCCTGAGCTGTCTCCTCCAGAGAATGGTTTCTTCATCCAGAACGTGTGTAATAACCAGTTCAATGCTGCCTGCGGGGTACGATGCCAGCCTGGCTACGACCTGCAGGGCAGCGGCATCAGACTGTGCCAGCCAGACGGGACATGGTCAGGCTCTCCGCCCAGCTGCAGAGGTGAGAGGGTGGTAGAACACACACACACACACACACACACACACACACACACACACACACACACACACACACACACACACACACACACACACACACACACACACACACACACCCCTCTAATGGTCCCTCTCACCCTAACCTTAACCTCTCTAATGGTCCCTCTAACCTTAACAACTAATTGTCCCTCTAACCTTAACATCTCTAATTGTCCCTCTAACCTTAACCTCTTTTATGGTCCCTTTAACTCTAACCTTAACCTCTTTAATGGTCCATTTAACCCTAACCTTAACCTCTTTAATGGTCCCTTTAACCCTAACCTTAACCTCTTTAATGGTCCCTCTAACCTTAACAACTAATTGTCCCTCTAACCTTAACCTCTTTAATGGTCCATTTAACCCTAACCTTAACCTCTTTAATGGTCCCTTTAACTCTAACCTTAACCTCTTTAATGGTCCCTCTAACCTTAACAACTAATTGTCCCTCTAACCTTAACCTCTTTAATGGTCCATTTAACCCTAACCTTAACCTCTTTAATGGTCCCTTTAACTCTAACCTTAACCTCTTTAATGGTCCCTTTAACTCTAACCTTAACCTCTTTAATGGTCCCTTTAACTCTAACCTTAACCTCTTTAATGGTCCCTTTAACCCTATCCTTAACCTCTCTAATGGTCCATTTAACCCTAACCTTAACCTCTCTAATGGCCCCTCTAACCCTAACCCTTCTGATGTTTCAACACATTCTTAAACATTTGTGAGTTACATCGGCCTATCAGGGAGACACACACACGCACATACTGTACACAAAACACACAACCACATACTGTACACAAAACACACATGTACATACTGTACACAAAACACACACACTGTACACAAAAACACATGCACATACTGTACACAAAACACACACGCACATACTGTACACAAAACACACACACTGTACACAAAACACACACGTACATACTGTACACAAAACACACACGCACATACTGTACACAAAACACGCACGCAAGCACACATTGTATATAGTCATTGTATATAGTCAGTAAGAGGGCTTGTTAAGTTCGGGCATGGTGTGTAGAGTTAGTATGGAGACTGTCTGGCTGGTGTGTCAACGTATCCTCTGAGGATTGAGATCATGTGTGTGTGTGTGTGTGTGCTTGGCTCACTGCCTGTGTGCCTTCCTGTGCGTGCATATGTGTGCCTGGACGTCTGTCTCTCTGTCTGTCTGCCTCTCTGTGTCTGCATGAGTTCCAGTGTGGGACCTCCCAGCCAGTTAAGGCATCAGGGAGGGGGTCTCCTAAAAGCCTGTCTCTCAGTGGTGCTGAAAACCAACACACTAAACACACTCTTCTAGACCTCAGGCTGACACGAACCAGCCCTGCAGGATCAAGGTTTTTATTAAGGGATTTTGCAGGAGAGCAAATGATAGTCCTCAGAAAATATTTAGCTAATGTTTTAGACAGATGAATCATTCTTCTTTTTTCATTCCTCCATTTCATTGTTGTATCTCCTTCCATCTCTGCTACTTGGTTCCTCTCTCTTTTAAAAATCTCTCTCTCTCACCCTCTTTTCATACTGTAAATTTGTCATTGCGGTTAGACCGACCAGTATCTAGGATTTTCTCTGTGTTTCTCTGTTTCAACAACAGTGCGCTCCTGTCCCGCCCTATCACCGCCCCAGCACGGACACATGAACTGCAGCGAGGGTGGCAC
>NC_088234.1:18085718-18200718 GCF_036934945.1 Oncorhynchus masou masou | reverse complement strand
GATGGGGATGCCGTTGAGATGAAACGAGTGGAGAGAGGGATGGGGATGCCGTTGAGATGAAACGAGTGGAGAGAGGGATGGAGATGCCGTTGAGATGAAAAGAACGAGGGTTAGAGGGTCAGTTATCCATAGGAGTTATAGAGGCTAGGGTGGAGTTATAGAGGCCAGGGTGGAGTTATAGAGGCCAGGGTGGAGTTATAGAGCCCAGGGTGGAGTTACAGAGGCCAGAGTGGAGTTACAGAGGCCAGAGTGGAGTTACAGAGGCCAGAGTGGAGTTGTAGAGGCCAGGGTGGAGTTGTAGAGGCCAGGGTGGAGTTGTAGAGGCCAGGGTAAAGTTGTAGAGGCCAGGGTGGAGTTATAGAGGCCATGAGGGTGGAGTTATAGAGGCCAGGGTGGAGTTACAGAGGCCAGGGTGGAGTTGTAGAGGACAGGGTAAAGTTGTAGAGACCAGGGTGGAGTTGTAGAGCCCAGGGTGGAGTTGTAGAGGCCAGCGTGGAGTTGTAGAGGCCAGGGTAGAGTTATAGAGACCAGGGTAGAGTTATAGAGGCCAGGGTGGAGTTACAGAGGCCAGAGTGGAGTTACAGAGGCCAGAGTGGAGTTACAGAGGCCAAAGTGGAGTTGTAGAGGCCAGGGTGGAGTTGTAGAGGCCAGGGTGGAGTTGTAGAGGCCAGGGTAAAGTTGTAGAGGCCAGGGTGGAGTTATAGAGGCCAGGGTGGAGTTATAGAGGCCATGAGTGTGGAGTTATAGAGGCCAGGGTGGAGTTACAGAGGCCAGGGTGGAGTTGTAGAGGCCAGGGTAAAGTTGTAGAGACCAGGGTGGAGTTGTAGAGCCCAGGGTGGAGTTGTAGAGGCCAGCGTGGAGTTGTAGAGGCCAGGGTAGAGTTATAGAGACCAGGGTAGAGTTATAGAGGCCAGGGTGGAGTTACAGAGACCAGGGTGGAGTTACAGAGGCCAGGGTGGAGTTACAGAGGCCAGGGTGGAGTTACAGAGGCCAGGGTGGCGTTATAGAGGCCAGGGTGGAGTTATAGAGGCCAGGGTGGAGTTACAGAGGCCAGGGTGGCGTTATAGAGGCCAGGGTGGAGTTATAGAGGCCAGGGTGGAGTTATAGAGGCCAGGGTGGAGTTATAGAGGCCAGGGTGGCGTTATAGAGGCCAGGGTGGAGTTATAGAGGCCAGGGTGGATCTGCTCTGGTTCCTGTCTCACTGACACAGCTGCACTTATCATCCCTCTCTTTTTTATATGGACAGAAAAACAGAGAGAGAGAGAGATGGAGAGGGATGGATGGAGACAGAGAGGGAGGGAGAGAGAGAGATGGAGTGAGGGAGGGGGAGAGAGAGAGAGACGGAGAGGGAGGGAGGGGGGATGTGTGTGAGAGAGAGAGGGGCGGAGGGAGGGAGGGAGGGAGGGAGGGAGGGAGGGAGGGAGGGAGGGAGGGAGGGAGGGAGGGAGGGAGGGAGGGAGGGAGGGAGGGAGGGAGGGAGGGGGGGGAGAGAGAGATGGAGAGGGAGGGAGGGGGAGAGAGAGAGATATTGAGAGAGAGAGACGGAGAGGGAGGGAGGGGGGATGTGTGTGAGAGAGAGAGGGGCGGAGGGAGGGAGGGAGGGAGGGAGGGAGGGAGGGAGGGAGGGAGGGAGGGAGGGAGGGAGGGAGGGAGGGAGGGGGAGAGAGAGATGGAGAGGGGAGGGAGGGAGAGAGAGAGAGATATTGAGAGAGAGAGACAGGGAGATGGAGAGAAAGATAGAGTGATGGAGAGGGAGGGAGGGAGAGAGAGAGAGAGAGCGAGAGAGAGAGAGAGAGAGAGAAAGAGTGAGGGATGAGAAAGAATGAGCTGACCTGGTCCAGTCTATTACACTAACAGGGAAATATTTCCAGCCCAATAAAGGGAAAACCTTGTCAGATCTGATCAGAACGCTGTGTGTTTAAGAGGGATACCTCACTAAATGGGTCCTTTCCAGCTGTGAACTTTCACACAAAAACCAGTAAAACAGTCTTCTCTGTTGACATTGACCTACCTGGCTTAGCAAGGCTTAGAGGGAGTCTCATATAGCCTAGAGCACTGGTTCTCAACTGGTTTTGGCTATGGACCCAAGTGGACCAGGTTGTCTCAGTCACGACCCAATATTTGCATTGTGATTCTTTATGCCGAAAAGCAACCTGGAAAACTATTTTGAATGCTATATTGACCGTAAATGTATCCATTATATTAAACAATGGAACAACATTCACATAATTTCATTGTCAATAATTCCACATTTCTCATGTACTTGGTGAAGAATGTTGGCAAGCTCTTTTGTTTGAGACCACAAATATTGAAAATACTGTGATTTAAAAATATTTTTTAAAGAATAAATAATTGAAAAAAATCTAAGTTCATTATAATTTCGACACACTTTCTATCTGGTATTAGTTGTTTAAATTTAGACTGGAGTATTTTTTTCATCCCCCGCAAAAAAATGCAAAATAAATATATCCAAATTTGCGACTCACCAGTTCAGAACCACTATCCTAAAGGGTTATTGATGTATAGAAAGACAGCGACAGCTGTAATCGACAATGAGGTGATGTCAATAATAGAGACAGACACATAATTGGCTAAGAGGTGATGTCAATAATAGAGACAGACACATAATTGGCTAAGAGGTGATGTCAATAATAGAGACAGACACATAAGAGGTGATGATGTCAACGTGGCAGAGTGTTTTAACTCTGTAATTAAGAACATGTTGTGTGAGAGGGGTCAGAGGTTAGGTGTGACATCACAGTCCCTCCCTCAGTGTCATGACGACATGTGACAGAAGGAAGCATCCCAAAGGGCACCCTACTCCCTATGTAGTGCACTAATTTTGTACAGAGCCCGATGGGCTAAATGAATGAGAATAGGATGCCATTTGGGACGAACCCCAAGTCTCCTCCTGGGTTTGTTGCGTCAGTTCATATCCTTCTTTACCGTTTATTGTTCTTAGCAGAGTTGGAGTTAATTCCGTCTAAATTCCTGTCAGTTGAGGAATGGCACTCCTATGAGTAAGTCCCATCGTGTCCAGTTTAACTGACTGGAATTGAAACCAGATTGACCCCAACATCCTGCTTGGTTTTTGGGGGATCTTTATCCATCCACTCTGATTCTTAGGACTGTCGTTTATCTGTTGTTTATTTTCTCACTCTCTCCACCCAGATTCGGAGCGCCCATGGATCCAGTGCCCCAGAGACGTGGTGGCAGAGACGGACGAGCGGTGTGGCACTGCCAACATCAGCTGGAAGGTGCCCACTGCTACTGACAACTCTGGGGAGGAGGTGAGTGGAGGAGAGTTGTCTCTTTTCCCCTCCAGAGTGTTAGTGACAAGGTGCAGAACATCAACTCAAACCAAGAGCAACAAGGTGCAGGACCAAGCAGTAGTGTCAAGGAATAAGGGAAAAACTCTCAAGGAAGGAAGAATCCTTTACATGACTAATCCTGTGAAGGAATCAATGAGAGATGATGAATAATACTCCTAACAGTCATCTGTGACATTTGCCCTCTAGGTCCTGGTCCAGGTGAAGCCTGTGTACACCTCTCCCCAGCTGTTCCCTATAGGAGAGGAGAAGATCATCTATACAGCGACAGACCGCGCTGGGAACCAGGCTAACTGCACCTTCACTGTCACTGTCATAGGTGAGGTCAGGTCGCAACCACCACATATCACAACCACATCACAACCAACCATCAGATCACAACCACATCACAACCAACCATCAGATCATAACCACATCACAACCAACCATCAGATCACAACCACATCACAACCAACCATCAGATCACAACCACATCACAACCAACCATCAGATCACAACCATATATCACAACCATATATCACAACCACATAACACAACCACATATCACAACCACATCACAACCAACCATCAGATCACAACCACATATCACAACCAACCATCAGATCACAACCATATATCACAACCGCATATCACAACCACATATCACAACCAGATATAACAACCATATATAACAACCATATATCACAAGCAACCATCAGATCACAACCAGATATATCACAACCATATATCACAGCCATATATCACAACCATATATATCACAACTATATATCACAAGCATATATCACAAGCATATATCACAACCAACCATCAGATCACAACCACAAATCACAACCACATATCACAACCACATATCACAACCATATATCACAACCACATTTCACAACCACATATCACAACCACATATCACAACCACATATCACAACCATCAGATCACAACCACAAATCACAACCACATATCACAACCATATATCACAACCACATATCACAACCATATATCACAACCACATTTCACAACCACATATCACAACCACATATCACAACCACATATCACAACCAACCATCAGATCACAACCACAAATCACAACCACATTTCACAACCACATATCACAACCACATATCACAACCATCAGATCACAACCACATATCACAACCATCAGATCACAACCATCAGATCACAACCATATATCACAACCATATATCACAACCACATTTCACAACCACATATCACAACCATATATCACAACCACATATCACAACCATCAGATCACAACCACATATCACAACCATCAGATCACAACCATATATCACAACCATCAGATCACAACCACGTATCGCAACCACATATCACAACCAACCATCAGATCACAACCATATATCACCACCATAAATCACAACCGCATATCACAACCACATTACAACCAACCATCAGATCACAACCACATATCACAACCAAATATCACAACCACATATCACAACCATCAGATCACAACCACATATCACAACCATCAGATCACAACCATATATCACAACCATATATCACAACCACATATCACAACCATATATCACAACCACATATCACAACCACATATCACAACCATCAGATCACAACCACATATCACAACCATCAGATCACAACCATATATCACAACCATATATCACAACCACATATCACAACCATATATCACAACCACATATCACAACCACATATCACAACCATCAGATCACAACCACATATCACAACCATCAGATCACAACCATATATCACAACCATATATCACAACCATATATCACAACCACATATCACAACCGCATATCACAACCAACCATCAGATCACAACCATCAGATCACAACCACGTATCACAACCAACCATCAGATCACAACCACGTATCACAACCATATATCACAACCACATATCACAACCATGTATTACATCCACAAATCACATATCACCAACACATCGTAACCATAACACCACCTTATTGTAACCATATCACAACCAACATCACAAGCACATCACAGCAATACCAATGTGAAACGTGTGATTGCGATCAGGATCCTAAGTTTTCCTGACCTCATGACCTGACCGTGAAAAACTCCAGGCCCAGTTACAGCCTACAGGCTCTACAGCGCCCAGAGTTTCTCCTGGTCAGGTTCCGTTATCAGGAAATACTTCTGGTAGTTCCTATTTCTAATGACTCAGTTAGTGGGAACGCGGTGCTTAGAACTCCAGAGTTGTGGGTTTGGATCCTGCGTGGACTGCCACATGCAGTAGTCCCTTTGGATAAAAGCTCAATTTCGAGTCTACACAGTAGTCACAGGTGGCAAACTCAAGTGTGTAAAGTGTGGAAAAGAAGGGTGTCCAGTGTCACACACTTAATACTCTCAGAAACCAAGGGGGAAAGCACTGTTGTAGCCCCGAATATTTCCATATGCTATAATGAAGGAACGCAGTGGCTTTTCATTAGACACACATGCTTAACACATACCATTAAAATGAAGAACATAACATACCCTACTTTACCATAGGGTTACACTATATTGTTATCCGATTGTAGGAATACTACTACCTGTATACTAATATACTGATATAAATCCTACTATAGCAATAGTGCTCAACACTAAATCAGTCCAATTAGTTAACATTCAGCTCGAGATTGTTGGTTGTCATGGTCAAGCTTTGTCGTCTCCCTAACAACAGCGATGGTGTTCCTTTCTAGATACGGAGCCCCCTGTGATTGACAGGTGCAGGTCACCGCCCACTTTCCAGGCCACAGACACGCAGGCGGCCGTCTCCTGGGAGGTGCCACAGTTTTCCGACAACTCAGGTATGTGGTATCCCAGACTGCACCTCTTCCTCTGTATGCAGAAATTTAAGTGTTTATGTGTGTGTGTGTGTCAGTAAACAGCTGAGTCAGGAACAGTAATGTATAGACAGGTTATCAGACCTCAGTTATGTTTCAGTGAGTTTAATGACCTCACTCAGTATGCAGACACAGGGTCTTGCTTAAACACAAGCACACACACACACACACACACACACACACACACACACACACACACACACACACACACACACACACACACACACACACACACACACACACACACACACACACACACACACACACACACACACACACACACACACACACACACACACACATCATAGGGTAATACTGAATCCCTCAGACAGACAAACAGACAGAACATCCCCAAACAGCAGCCCTGTGACAGAAACATCACCATAACTCTAGGGCTCTATCCTGTCATCATCACTGCTGCTGGCCTGCTGGGAACTCACACACTCAGTCAGAAAGATATACAGTCAGTCAGACAGATACACACACTCAGAAAGACAGATACACACATTCAGACAGACAGATACACACATTCAGACAGACAGACAGATACACACACTCAGACAGACAGATACACACATTCAGACAGACAGACATATACACACACCCAGACAGACAGATACACATGCATGCACTCAAGCACAAGCACATACACAGTAGAGACTAAATATTTGAGCTCATGCACACACACGCGCGCACGCACACACTCACACACACTCTAACACCACCACATTCAGACACACACACACACACTACCTTACTGCCAAGGTCCACACACGATATGCCATCAACAGCAAACAGAAATAACCAAGTTGTGGTTTTTAACCAAGGCGGCGAGACGACGTCACTCGGACATTACTCCAACGTCAGCATGCTTTGTTTTTCCATCAGGCCCACGCCCTGATTCCCACACACACACACACACACACACACACACACACACACACACACACACACACACACACACACACACACACACACACACACACACACACACACACACACACACACACACACACACACACACACACACACACACGCCCTGGTCCCTAGTCCCTGGTGCTGCCTGGGTTATATTTAGTTGGAGACTGACTGCCTGGCAGGGGAGACACGGCCAGGACACCACTCAGCCAGAATTGTCAGCCTGGATGAAATAAAAACGTCTCTCCTCCACTGTGTCTGTGTCTAGACCAGTGGTTCACCTCTACTCCACTGTGTCTGTGTCTAGACCAGTGGTTCACCTCTACTCCACTGTGTCTGTGTCTAGACCAGTGGGTCACCTCTACTCTACTGTGTCTGTGTCTAGACCAGTGGGTCACCTCTACTCCACTGTGTCTGTGTCTAGACCAGTGGGTCACCTCTACTCTACTGTGTCTGTGTCTAGACCAGTGGGTCACCTCTACTCTACTGTGTCTGTGTCTAGACCAGTGGGTCACCTCTACTCTACTGTGTCTGTGTCTAGACCAGTGGTTCACCTCTACTCCACTGTGTCTGTGTCTAGACCAGTGGTTCACCTCTACTCTGTGTCTGTGTCTAGACCAGTGGGTCACCTCTACTCTACTGTGTCTGTGTCTAGACCAGTGGGTCACCTCTACTCTACTGTGTCTGTGTCTAGACCAGTGGGTCACCTCTACTCTACTGTGTCTGTGTCTAGACCAGTGGTTCACCTCTACTCTGTGTCTGTGTCTAGACCAGTGGTTCACCTCTACTCCACTGTGTCTGTGTCTAGACCAGTGGGTCACCTCTACTCTACTGTGTCTGTGTCTAGACCAGTGGGTCACCTCTACTCTACTGTGTCTGTGTCTAGACCAGTGGGTCACCTCTACTCTACTGTGTCTGTGTCTAGACCAGTGGGTCACCTCTACTCTACTGTGTCTGTGTCTAGACCAGTGGGTCACCTCTACTCTACTGTGTCTGTGTCTAGACCAGTGGGTCACCTCTACTCTACTGTGTCTGTGTCTAGACCAGTGGGTCACCTCTACTCTACTGTGTCTGTGTCTAGACCAGTGGGTCACCTCTACTCTACTGTGTCTGTGTCTAGACCAGTGGGTCAGCTCTACTCTACTGTGTCTGTGTCTAGACCAGTGGGTCACCTCTACTCTACTGTGTCTGTGTCTAGACCAGTGGTTCACCTCTACTCTACTGTGTCTGTGTCTAGACCAGTGGGTCACCTCTACTCTACTGTGTCTGTGTCTAGACCAGTGGGTCACCTCTACTCTACTGTGTCTGTGTCTAGACCAGTGGGTCACCTCTACTCCACTGTGTCTGTGTCTAGACCAGTTGTTCACCTCTACTCTAATGTGCCTGTGTCTAGACAAGTGGTTCACCTCTACTCCACTGTGTCTGTGTCTAGACCAGTGGTTCACCTCTACTCCACTGTGTCTGTGTCTAGACCAGTGGTTCTCCTCTACTCTACTGTGTCTAGACCAGTGGTTCACCTCTACTCCACTGTGTCTGTGTCTAGACCAGTGGTTCACCTCTACTCTACTGTGTCTGTGTCTAGACCAGTGGTTCTCCTCTACTCCACTGTGTCTGTGTCTAGACCAGTGGTTCTACTCTACTATGTCTGTGTCTAGACCAGTGGTTCTACTCTACTATGTCTGTTTCTAGACCAGTTGTTCACCTCTACTCTACTGTGTCTGTGTCTAGACAAGTGGTTCACCTCTACTCTACTGTGTCTGTGTCTAGACCAGTGGTTCTACTCTACTATGTCTGTGTCTAGACCAGTGGTTCTACTCTACTATGTCTGTTTCTAGACCAGTTGTTCACCTCTACTCTACTGTGTCTGTGTCTAGACAAGTGGTTCACCTCTACTCTACTGTGTCTGTGTCTAGACCAGTGGTTCTCCTCTACTCCACTGTGTCTGTGTCTAGACCAGTGGTTCTACTCTACTATGTCTGTGTCTAGACCAGTGGTTCTACTCTACTATGTCTGTTTCTAGACCAGTTGTTCACCTCTACTCTACTGTGTCTGTGTCTAGACAAGTGGTTCACCTCTACTCCACTGTGTCTGTGTCTAGACCAGTGGTTCACCTCTACTCTACTGTGTCTGTGTCTAGACCAGTGGTTCACCTCTACTCCACTGTGTCTGTGTCTAGACCAGTGGTTCTCCTCTACTCTACTGTGTCTGTGTCTAGACCAGTGGTTCTACTCTACTATGTCTGTGTCTAGACCAGTTGTTCACCTCTACTCTACTGTGTCTGTGTCTAGACAAGTGGTTCACCTCTACTCCACTGTGTCTGTGTCTAGACCAGTGGGTCACCTCTACTCCACTGTGTCTGTGTCTAGATCAGTGGTTCTCCTCTACTCTACTGTGTCTAGACCAGTGGTTCTCCTCTACTCCACTGTGTCTGTGTCTAGATCAGTGGTTCTCCTCTACTCTACTGTGTCTAGACCAGTGGTTATCCTCTACTCCACTGTGTCTGTGTCTAGATCAGTGGTTCTCCTCTACTCTACTGTGTCTAGACCAGTGGTTCTCCTCTACTCCACTGTGTCTGTGTCTAGATCAGTGGTTCTCCTCTACTCTACTGTGTCTAGACCAGTGGTTCTCCTCTACTCCACTGTGTCTGTGTCTAAATCAGTGGTTCTCCTCTACTCTACTGTGTCTAGACCAGTGGTTCTCCTCTACTCCACTGTGTCTAGACCAGTGGTTCTCCTCTACTCCACTGTGTCTAGACCAGTGGTTCTCCTCTACTCTACTGTGTCTGTGTCTAGACCAGTGGTTCACCTCTACTCTACTGTGTCTGTGTCTAGACCAGTGGTTCACCTCTACTCCACTGTGTCTAGACCAGTGCTTCTCCTCTACTCCACTGTGTCTAGACCAGTGGTTCTCCTCTACTCTACTGTGTCTGTGTCTAGACCAGTGGTTCTCCTCTACTCCACTGTGTCTGTGTCTAGATCAGTGGTTCTCCTCTACTCTACTGTGTCTAGACCAGTGGTTCTCCTCTACTCTACTATGTCTAGATCTTTGGTTCACCTCTACTCTACTGTGTCTGTGTCTAGATCAGTGGTTCTCCTCTAATCTCCTGTGTCTGTGTCTAGACCAGTTGTTCTTCCCTACTCTACTCTACTGTGTCTGTTAGACCAGTGGTTCTCCTCTACTCTACTGTGTCCGTGTCTAGAACAGTGGTTCTACTCTACTCCACTGTGTCTGTGTCTAGACCAGTGGTTCACCTCTACTCTGCTGTGTCTGTGTCAGACCAATGGTTCTCAATCCTCTCCCCTGGGCCCCCAGCAGCTCCATATATTTGATATATTCCAGAGCTTGCACACATGATTCAACTTGTCTACTAATCATCAATCCCTTGACTTGGTGAATCAGTAAACTGCCGTATTACAAGTCTTCCCCTGGGGACAGTGTGTGTGTGTGTGTGTCTGTGTGTCTTTGTGTCTTTGTGCCTAGGACAGCATCTTTCTTTTTCTCTCTCTCTCTTTCTCTCTCTAATCCATCCATCCATCCCTTCATCAATCCCTCCATCTATTAATTTATCCAGACGGTAGGAAATACCCCCAGCCTGCCCAGGTGATGCTGATAATATTTATTCTGATACCATGTGATGCTCTGAGAGAGAGACCAGCCGTTCCAACATGTGTCAACATACCCTGCCTTTGTATAACTTTTGTGGTTAACCAGGACTAGAGTGACTCATTCTGCCCATCTATGGTAACTGACCCACCACTGCTCTCTGCAGGGCTATTAATGATACTGTACTTTATCTAGGTGTCTTTTAAACATGATTTATTTTGTATTTTATTTTCATTTAACCTTTATGTAACTAGGTATGTCAGCTGAGAACAAATTGTTATTTACAATGACGGCCTACCCCGGCTAAACTCTAACCCGGACGACGCTGGTCAAATTGTGCACCGCCCTATGGGTGTCCCAATCCCGGCTGATTGTGATACAGCCTGGAATCGAACCAAGGTCTGTAGTGATGCCTCTAGCACTGAGATGCAGTGCCTTAGACCACTGCGCCACTCGGAAGCAGCAGTGACAATGACAAGACATTTGCCCTTCGAGGGTTAAACCAGGGATTTAAACCCATGATCCAACGAAGGATAAGAAAACCGAAGTACATAGTTGGTACAGTTTGTCTTTCCTTCAATGTCCCAGAGACGGTCTGCAAGATCATATATAAGTGTTAGTTATTCTTTTTGTGTGTTGTGTACCATTCTCAGGTGGGCGTCTGAGTGTGTCTACCACGCACACACCAGGCTCTCTATTCCCTGTCGGAGAGACGGTGGTGAGCTACACAGCTACGGATCAGGCAGGCAACAACCGCACCTGCCACCTCACCATCACTCTACAGGGTAAAAGGAAGGAGTTTACTAGAGTTTACTAGAGCATAGTAGAGATGACCAGAGTAGACTAGAGTTGAGCAGAGTATACTCGAGTTGACCAGAGTGTACTAGAGTTGACCAGAGTGTACTAGAGTTGACCAGAGTGTACTAGAGTTGACCAGAGTGTACTAGAGTTGACCAGAGTGTACTAGAGTTGACCAGAGTAGACTAGAATTGACCAGAGTAGACCAGAGTAGACTAGACCAGAGTAGACTAGAGTAGACTAGAGTCGACTAGTGTAGACTAGACTAGAGTAGACCAGAGTATACTAGAGTATACTAGAGTATACTAGAGTTGACCAGAGTAGACTAGAGTTGACCAGAGTAGACTAGAGTAGACTAGAGTTGACCAGAGTAGACTAGAGTTGACCAGAGTAGACTAGAGTTGACCAGAGTGTACTAGAGTTGACCAGAGTGTACTAGAGTGTACTAGAGTTGACCAGAGTTGACCAGAGTTGACCAGAGTTGACTAGAGTTGACTAGAGTTGACCAGAGTTGACCAGAGTTGACTAGAGTAGACCAGAGTTTACTAGAGTAGACTAGAGTTTACCAGAGTAGACTAGAGTTTACCAGAGTAGACTAGAGCTGACTAGAGTAGACTAGAGTTGACCAGAGTAGACTAGAGTAGACTAGAATAGACTAGAGTTTACCAGAGTAGACTAGAGTTTACCAGAGTAGACTAGAGTTGACCAGAGTAGACTAGAGTAGACCAGAGTAGACCCGAGTTGACCGGAGTAGACTAGAGTTGACCAGAGTAGACTAGAGTTGACCAGAGTAGACTAGAGTTGACCAGAGTAGACTAGAGTTTACCAGAGTAGACTAGAGTTTACTAGAGTAGACTAGAGTTTACCAGAGTAGACTAGAGTTGACCAGAGTAGACTAGAGTAGACCAGAGTAGACCCGAGTTGACCAGAGTAGACTAGAGTTGACCAGAGTAGACTAGAGTTGACCAGAGTAGACTAGAGTTGACCAGAGTAGACTAGAGTTGACCAGAGTGTACTAGAGTTGACCAGAGTGTACTAGAGTGTACTAGAGTTGACCAGAGTTGACCAGAGTTGACCAGAGTTGACCAGAGTTGACTAGAGTTGACTAGAGTTGACCAGAGTTGACCAGAGTTGACTAGAGTAGACCAGAGTTTACTAGAGTAGACTAGAGTTTACCAGAGTAGACTAGAGCTGACTAGAGTAGACTAGAGTTGACCAGAGTAGACTAGAGTAGACTAGAAAAGACTAGAGTTTACCAGAGTAGACTAGAGTTTACCAGAGTAGACTAGAGTTGACCAGAGTAGACTAGAGTAGACCAGAGTAGACCCGAGTTGACCAGAGTAGACTAGAGTTGACCAGAGTAGACTAGAGTTGACCAGAGTAGACTAGAGTTGACCAGAGTAGACTAGAGTTTACCAGAGTAGACTAGAGTTTACTAGAGTAGACTAGAGTTTACCAGAGTAGACTAGAGTTTACCAGAGTAGACTAAAGTTTACCAGAGTAGACTAGAGTAGACCAGAGTAGACTTGAGCTGACCAGAGTAGACTAGAGCTGACCAGAGTAGACTAGAGTTTACCAGAGTAGACTAGAGTTTACCAGAGTAGACTAGAGCTGACTAGAGTAGACTAGAGTTGACCAGAGTAGACTAGAGTAGACTAGAATAGACTAGAGTTTACCAGAGTAGACTAGAGTTTACCAGAGTAGACTAGAGTTGACCAGAGTAGACTAGAGTAGACCAGAGTAGACCCGAGTTGACCAGAGTAGACTAGAGTTGACCAGAGTAGACTAGAGTTGACCAGAGTAGACTAGAGTTGACCAGAGTAGACTAGAGTTTACCAGAGTAGACTAGAGTTTACTAGAGTAGACTAGAGTTTACCAGAGTAGACTAGAGTTTACCAGAGTAGACTAAAGTTTACCAGAGTAGACTAGAGTAGACCAGAGTAGACTTGAGCTGACCAGAGTAGACTAGAGCTGACCAGAGTAGACTAGAGCTGACCAGAATGGACTAGAGCTGACCAGAGTAGACTTGAGCTGACCAGAGTAGACTAGAGTTGACCAGAGTAGACTAGCGTTGACCAGAGTTTACTAGAATTTGCTCGTTGACCAGACTTTACTTGAGTATACTAGATTTGACCAGAGTTTACTAGAGATTACCAATATATTCTAGAGTATACTAGAGTATACTAGAGTTAACCAGTTTACTAGAGACGACCAATGTATTCTAGAGTATACTAGAGTATACTAGAAATGACCAGAGTTTACTAGAGATGACCAGAGTATTCTAGAGTTTACTAGTTTATTCTGTACATATCTATCTTTGCTGTGTTGTGGCTTTACAAGGTAGGCCTGTACACTACAAGCACTTAGATCTTCATTCAACTACGGGATTTGTTTTAATGTTCATGTATTTATGTCATATTTAATACATGTTTTTATTTGGTTGAAGCAGAGCTTTCCTGTTTTGGAATAGGATGAAATCTCAAATCAACTGTTTGGTTCTGTACTTCACATTTGCCATCCACTTTCCTTCCTCCATATTGTACTACATTACCTATCTATGTAGAGACTGGGTGCACACAAAATAAATACAATATGTCTTTTATTTCATAGAATTCAGCCAGCCCCATAACTACATTACCGATGAAGCTCTGCGTGTCTCTGTTATATTCCAGGGTCTACATGTGAACAGCCCTTCGTCCCAGTGAATGGGGAGTTCTCCTGTTCAGAAGAGGAGGACGGGGTCAACTGTACTCTGTACTGTAAAGACGGATACAGCTTCACACAGCAGGACGTCCACAGCTACTTCTGTGCTAACAACGGAGTGTGGGAGCCGCCACACTCGCCCCACAGACCCGACTGCTCCTGTGAGTGACCTTAGTCATAGGCTGCATCCCAAATGGAACCCTGTTCACTATATAGTGCACTACTTTGAACCCTGGTCTTTGGGTATGGCTGCCATTTGGTACAGACACCTGCAGTTCATTTTCTTTGGCTGTTTTTTTTTTCAGCACTTTGGTGCAATTTTCACAAGTATGTGGTCAATTTTCACAAGTATGTGGTCAATTTTCACAAGTATGTGGTCAATCTTCACAACTCAGTACAAAACTCATTGCTTCAAAACTCTAAGATGTATGATTGCCATCCCCATGAGCGAATCACCCTACTTCAGGCCATGGATGAAATATGCAACGATGTCATACCTACAGTATGTCAGGCTTGGATTCGCCATGCCGAAAGGTTGATCCCCAGGTGCATGAACAATGAGGACATTTACTGTGATGTCAAAGAGAAGCTAAAGTATGACCGATGAGGACATTTACTGTGATGTCAAAGAGAAGCTAAAGTATGACCGATGAGGACATTTACTGTGATGTCAATAAGAAGCCAAAGTATGACCAATGAGGACATTTACTGTGATGTCAATGAGAAGCTAAAGTATGACCAATGAGGACATTTACTGTGATGTCAATGAGAAGCTAAAGTATGACCAATAAGGACATTTACTGTGATGTCAATGAGAAGCTAAAGTATGACCAATGAGGACATTTACTGTGATGTCAATAAGAAGCCAAAGTATGACCAATAAGGACATTTACTGTGATGTCAATGAGAAGCTAAAGTATGACCAATAAGGACATTTACTGTGATGTCAATGAGAAGCCAAAGTATGACCAATAAGGACATTTACTGTGATGTCAATGAGAAGCTAAAGTATGACCAATAAGGACATTTACTGTGATGTCAATAAGAAGCCAAAGTATGACCAATAAGGACATTTACTGTGATGTCAATGAGAAGCCAAAGTATGACCAATAAGGACATTTACTGTGATGTCAATGAGAAGCTAAAGTATGACCAATGAGGACATTTACTGCGATTTCGATGAGAAGCTAAAGTATGACCAATAAGGACATTTACTGTGATGTCAATGAGAAGCTAAAGTATGACCAATGAGGACATTTACTGTGATGTCAATGAGAAGCTAAAGTATGACCAATAATGACATTTACTGTGATGTCAATGAGAAGCTAAAGTATGAACAATCAGGACATTTACTGTGATGTCAATGAGAAGCTAAAGTATGAACAATCAGGACATTTACTGTGATGTCAATGAGAAGCCAAAGTATGACCAATAAGGACATTTACTGTGATGTCAATGAGAAGCTAAAGTATGACCAATGAGGACATTTACTGCGATTTCGATGAGAAGCTAAAGTATGACCAATCAGGACATTTACTGTGATGTCAATGAGAAGCTAAAGTATGAACAATCAGGACATTTACTGTGATGTCAATTAGAAGCTAAAGTATGACCAATCAGGACATTTACTGCGATTTCGATGAGAATATATTGCCAACTGCTTAAGACAGACTTAATGCAAACTAGTGGCAGCGAAACATGACGTTTCTTTCATTTCTTTCAGTTGATCACATTGTGAAAGACGTCTTCAATGATCACACCTATAAATTGATTCATTTTAATGGGTAGTGCAAGTGTATTGCCTAATGTGAAAACAATGGCATGTATTGTAATTTACAGTACTGTTGCAAACTACATTAAAGGGCAATTTTGAATCATGTTTCTTAAATTTGCTATTGGATTAACTGGTTGTTAAAATGATTTAATATGGAAGATGTCATTATATTGTGTTTTGGTGATTAAACCAACGTACTCATTAAATTTCACAGTAAAATTTTATTTGGGGTTAAGATGTCATAAAACAAAAGGAATGCACAATGAAAGTTTTTAAATGTAAGACTGGCTGGTTTACTAGTGTTACCAGTTTGGAGTTTTGTACAAAGAGTTTTGAAGGTACACCACATGTGAAAATAGTACCAGTGATAAAAACACTTTGTATTTAGTCGCATCCTCTCTTGCCACCTCTTATATTACAGTTACAGTAGCTGTACATTCATGCTATTCATCATTGAAATGTGTGTGCATGTCTGTATGTCCTGTCCCTCTGTCTCAGTGAACCGTATTGCCAACCAGGGGATTAAGCCCTTTGAGATGCTGTTCAAAGCCTCTCGCTGTGATGACCTGGATCTGGTCAAGTCCTTCACCGGGGAGTTCAGCACTAAACTAGGAGACATGGTGAGAACACAGGAGTACACACACACACACCACACACACTACACACACTACACACACTACACACACACACACCACACACACTACACACACTACACACAGTACACACACACACCACACACACTACACACACTACACACACACACACCACACACACCACACACACTACACACACTACACCACACACACCACACACACACACACACACACACACACACACACACACACACACACACACACACACACACACACACACACACACACACACACACACACACACACACACACACACACACACACACACACACACACACACACACACCACACACCACACCACACACCACACACCACACACACACACCACACACAATATGTTTCCTTTCTCTCTCAACTGTATCCATAGCTCCCGACCATCTGCAGTAATGATGATGTTGCCTGCAAGTTAGATGTGATGTCACAGGGCCACTGTCTGGAGTACAACTACGACTATGAGAATGGATTCGCCATCGGTAAGACCTTTTCAATTACTATTGGGCCAGGAGTTTACCCTGACCATGTGATCATGTGACCTTGTTATAGGTTATACGAACGGACCAGATTTTTTATTCCTGGACAGGTCATGTTGCCTGTAAACACTCCTTGCCCCAACTATAAGATTGTACTGTACAAGCAGTAGAGCCTTAACATGAATGTATTTGCCCTATAACCCACCCCCCCTCTTCCTTCACCCCTTCCCCTCTCTCCCTCTCTCTCCGCTCTCCCAACCCCCCTTGGCCTCCCCCTCTCCCTACCCCTCCCTCTCTTTTCCTCCCCCTCCCCTCTGTCTCCCCTCTGCCTCCGCTCTGCCTCCCCTCTGTCTCCCTTCTGCCTCCCCTCTGCCTCCCCTCTGCCCCCCCTCTGTCTCCCCTCTGCCTCCCCTCTGCCTCCCCTCTGCCTCCTGTCTCCCCTCTGCCTCCTGTCTCCCCTCTGCCTCCTGTCTCCCCTCTGCCTCCCCTATGCCTCCTGTCTCCCCTCTGCCTCCTGTCTCCCCTCTGCCTCCTGCCTCCCCTCTGCCTCCTGCCTCCCCTCTGCCTCCTGTCTCCCCTCTGCCTCCTGTCTCCCCTCTGCCTCCTGCCTCCACTCTGCCTCCTGTCTCCCCTCTGCCTCCTGTCTCCCCTCTGCCTTCCCTCTGCCTCCTGTCTCCCCTCTGCCTCCTGTCTCCCCTCTGCCTCCTGTCTCCCCTCTGCCTCCCCTCTGCCTCCCCTCTGCCTCCTGTCTCCCCTCTGCCTCCTGTCTCCCCTCTGCCTCCTGTCTCCCCTCTGCCTCCTGTCTCCCCTCTGCCTCCTGTCTTCCCTCTGACTCCTGTCTCCCCTCTGACTCCTGTCTCCCCTTGGCCTCCCCCTCTCCCTACCCCTCCCTCTCTTTCCCTCCCCCTCCCCTCTGTCTCCCCTCTGCCTCCCCTCTGCCTCCCCTCTTCTTCCCCTCTGCCTCCCCTCTGTCTCCCCTCTGCCTCCCCTCTGTCTCCCCTCTGTCTCCCCTCTGCCTCCCCTCTGCCTCCCCTCTGCCCCCCCTCTGCCCCCCTCTGTCTCCCCTCTGCCTCCCCTCTGTCTCCTGTCTCCCCTCTGCCTCCTGTCTCCCCTCTGCCTCCTGTCTCCCCTCTGCCTCCTGTTTCCCCTATGCCTCCTGTCTCCTGTCTGCCTCCTGTCTCCCCTCTGCCTCCTGCCTCCCCTCTGACTCCTGTCTCCCCTCTGACTCCTGTCTCCCCTCTAACTCCTGCCTCCCCTCTGCCTCCTGTCTCCCCTCTGCCTCCCCTCTGCCTCCTGTCTCCCCTCTGCCTACTGTCTCCCCTCTGCCTCCTGTCTCCCCTCTGCCTCCTGTCTCCCCTCTGCCTCCTGTCTCCTGTCTGCCTCCTGTCTCCCCTCTGCCTCCTGCCTCCCCTCTGCCTCCTGTCTCCCCTCTGACTCCTGTCTCCCCTCTGACTCCTGTCTCCCCTCTGACTCCTGCCTCCCCTCTGCCTCCTGTCTCCCCTCTGCCTCCCCTCTGCCTCCTGACTCCCCTCTGCCTACTGTCTCCCCTCTGCCTCCTGTCTCCCCTCTGACTCCTGTCTCCCCTCTGACTCCTGTCTCCCCTCTGACTCCTGTCTCCCTTATGCCTCCCCTATGCCTCCCCTCTGTCTCCCCTCTGTCTCCCCTCTGTCTCCCCTCTGTCTCCCCTCTGCCTCCTGTCTTCCCTCTGCCTCCCCTATGCCTCCCCTCTGTCTCCCCTCTGTCTCCCCTCGGTCTCCCCTCTGCCTCCTGTCTCCCCTCTGCCTCCTGTCTCCCCTCTGCCTCCTGTCTCCCTCTGCCTCCTGTCTCCCCTCTGCCTCCTGTCTCCCCTCTGCCTCCTGTCTCCCCTCTGCCTCCTGTCTCCCCTCTGCCTCCTGTCTCCCCTCTGCCTCCTGTCTCCCCTCTGCCTCCTGTCTCCCCTCTGCCTCCTGTCTCCCTTCTGCCTCCTGTCTCCCCTCTGCCTCCTGTCTCCCCTCTGCCTCCTGTCTCCCCTCTGCCTCCCCTCTGTCTCCCCTCTGTCTCCCCCTGTCTCCCCTCTGTCTCCCGTCTCCCAGGTCCAGGAGGATGGGGCAGTAACTGGGGACCCCAGAGTGGTCAGGACTATGCCTACTTTGATACAGGCTTTGCCACAGACAGCCAGAGAACTCCTATGCAACAGGACAGTACCGGCAGGATGGGAACCTCCCATTACCGCGCCAAGAGGCACCGTAAGATCGCCGGCCCCACCAGAGACCAAAAGATACAGATCTTCTTCAACATCACAGGTAGTTATGGTGAAGGGACTGTCATCATACCTGTGTGAACACACTCATGTTCATGTTACTAAGCACATGACAGTATGCCGGTATATTTTGTTGATTTTAATCTGTTCCATCAAACGAGCACCTGGCAAGTTTCTTTGGATGTGCTCACATATTGCCTGATGGACTTACACTTTTCTGCCCATTGGGAAGCACTTGGCATCAAATAAATTTGTTTCAGACCAGGGTAGACGATTGATTGATTGACAATTATATTCATTATGTGAGTCTGGGAGTGAAGTCTTTGGCCAATCACCTACGTTAATTGATCATTTAACTACCAGATAATTTGGCCTTAGAGGGTCGGAATTGCATAGCCATTGAATAGCCCTGGCCTAGAGGGGAGTCGGGACGAATTTAGAATTGAGTGTTTGTTGTCGTTCGAGTCCCGTCCTTTGAGCTGTGCCCATTCTCCCAGCAAGCATCCCGTTGCCCTCGTCCAGGAATGACTCGGTGGAGGTAGCCAATCAGAAGCGCCTGTTGCGGACCCTGGAGCAGCTGACCAATCGGCTGAAGCGGACGCTGGCCAAGCAGCCTCTGTCGTCATATCACGTGTCTTCGGAGATGATTGTGGTGGCTGACCCCAAGTCCCTGGAGAGCAAGAGGGCCTCACTGTTCTGCCGACCTGGGTCTGTACTGAAGGGGAGGATGTGTGGTGAGTAGTGGGCCATGAGATACACACAGTAACAGTATATATCTTTAGCATGGTCTCCAGGTTCACAGTGTCCACATAGAGTATTAATGAATGAATTAATGGATTGATGGATGGATGGATGAATTAATTAACGGATGAGTGTCCATATGGGTTGCTGTGTGCCTCAGTCCAGTGTCCAGGTGGGGATCTACTACTCTCTAGTTATGTGTGGTAATGTGTAAATATGTCTGGCTATGTGTGGTAATGTGTAAATTTGTCTGGCTATGTGTGTCAATGTGTAAATATGTCTGGCTATGTGTGGTATTGTGTAAATATGTCTGGCTATGTGTGGCAATGTGTAAATATGTCTGGCTATGTGTGGTAATGTGTAAATATGTCTGGCTATGTGTGGTACTGTGTAAATTTGTCTGGCTATGTGTGGCAATGTGTAAATATGTCTGGCTATGTGTGGTAATGTGTAAATATGTCTGGCTATGTGTGGTAATGTGTAAATTTGTCTGGCTATGTGTGTCAATGTGTAAATATGTCTGGCTATGTGTGGTATTGTGTAAATATGTCTGGCTATGTGTGGCAATGTGTAAATATGTCTGGCTATGTGTGGCAATGTGTAAATATGTCTGGCTATGTGTGGTAATGTGTAAATATGTCTGGCTATGTGTGGTACTGTGTAATTTTTTAACATTTTTTTATTTTTTTATTTCACCTTTATTTAACCAGGTAGGCTAGTTGAGAACAAGTTCTCATTTACAACTGCGACCTGGCCAAGATAAAGCATAGCAGTGTGAACAGACAACACAGAGTTACACATGGAGTAAACAATTAACAAGTCAATAACACACTAGAAAAAGAGGGGAGTCTATATACATTGTGTGCAAAAGGCATGAGGAGGTAGGCGAATAATTACAGATTAACACTGGAGTGATAAATGATCAGATGGTCATGTACAGAGATATTGGTGTGCAAAAGAGCAGAAAAATAAATAAATAAAAACAGTATGGGGATGAGGTAGGTGAAAATGGGTGGGCTATTTAACCAATAGACTATGTACAGCTGCAGCGATCGTTTAGCTGCTCAGATAGCAGATGTTTGAAGTTGGTGAGGGAGATAAAAGTCTCCAACTTCAGCGATTTTTGAAATTCGTTCCAGTCACAGGCAGCAGAGTACTGGAACGAAAGGCGGCCAAATGAGGTGTTGGCTTTAGGGATGATCAGTGAGATACACCTGCTGGAGCACGTGCTACGGATGGGTGTTGCCATCGTGACCAGTGAACTGAGATAAGGCGGAGCTTTACCTAGCATGGACTTGTAGATGACCTGGAGCCAGTGGGTCTGGCGACGAATATGTAGCGAGGGCCAGCCGACTAGAGCATACAAGTTACAGTGGTGGGTGGTATAAGGTGCTTTAGTGACAAAACGGATGGCACTGTGATAAACTGCATCCAGTTTGCTGAGTAGAGTGTTGGAAGCAATTTTGTAGATGACATCGCCGAAGTCGAGGATCGGTAGGATAGTCAGTTTTACTAGGGTAAGTTTGGCGGCGTGAGTGAAGGAGGCTTTGTTGCGGAATAGAAAGCCGACTCTTGATTTGATTTTCGATTGGAGATGTTTGATATGAGTCTGGAAGGAGAGTTTACAGTCTAGCCAGACACCTAGGTACTTATAGATGTCCACATATTCAAGGTCGGAACCATCCAGGGTGGTGATGCTAGTCGGGCATGCGGGTGCAGGCAGCGATCGGTTGAAAAGCATGCATTTGGTTTTATTAGCATTTAAGAGCAGTTGGAGGCCACGGAAGGAGTGTTGTATGGCATTGAAGCTCGTTTGGAGGTTAGATAGCACAGTGTCCAAGGACGGGCCGGAAGTATATAGAATGGTGTCGTCTGCGTAGAGGTGGATCAGGGAATCTGCTGCGGCAAGAGCAACATCATTGATATATACAGAGAAAAGAGTCGGCCCGAGAATTGAACCCTGTGGCACCCCCACAGAGACTGCCAGAGGACCGGACAGCATGCCCTCCGATTTGACACACAGAACTCTGTCTGCAAAGTAATTGGTGAACCAGGCAAGGCAGTCATCCAAAAAACCGAGGCTACTGAGTCTGCCGATAAGAATATGGTGATTGACAGAGTCGAAAGCCTTGGCATATGTCTGGCTGTGTGTGGTAATGTGTAAATATGTCTGGCTATGTGTGGTACTGTGTAAATATGTCTGGCTATGTGTGGCAATGTGTAAATATGTCTGGCTATGTGTGGTACTGTGTAAATATGTCTGGCTATGTGTGCCAATGTGTAAACACGTACAGTTATGTGTGGTAATGTGTAAATATGTCTGGCGATGTGTGGTAATGTGTAAATATGTCTGGCGATGTGTGGTAATGTGTAAATATGTCTGGCTATGTGTGCCAATGTGTAAACACGTACAGTTATGTGTGGTAATGTGTAAATATGTCTGGTAATGTGTAAATATTTCTGGTTATGTGTGGTAATGTGTAAATATTTCTGGTTATGTGTGTTAATGTGTAAATATGTGTTGTAATGTGTAAATATTTCTGGTTATGTGTGGTAATGTAGCTGATTATATGTGGTTATGTATTCTGTGTGTTCCAGTCCAGTGTCCAGTGGGAACCTACTACTCCCTGGAGTATGCAGAGTGTGAGAGCTGCTGGCTGGGGTCCTTCCAGGAACAGGAGGGTCAGATGGAGTGTAAGACCTGTCCCGATGGATCCTCCACAGCCTACCTCCACGCACGCAGCCAGGACCAGTGCAAAGGTAAATCACTGTAGCCCTCCAGAGGAAGAACAATATAACCCTCCAGAGGTAAAACACTGTAACCCTCCAGAGGTAAAACACTGTAACCCTCCAGAGGTAAAACACTGTAACCCTCCAGAGGTAAACGCTGTAACCCTCCAGAGGTAAACGCTGTAACCCTCCAGAGGTAAACGCTGTAACCCTCCAGAGGTAAAGCACTGTAACCCTCCAAAGGTAAAACACTGTAACCCTCCAGAGGTAAACGCTGTAACCCTCCAGAGGTAAACGCTGTAACCCTCCAGAGGTAAACGCTGTAACCCTCCAGAGGTAAACACTGTAACCCTCCAGAGGTAAAACACTGTAACCCTCCAGAGGTAAATGCTGTAACCCTCCAGAGGTAAAACACTGCAACCCTCCAGAGGTAAAACACTGTGACCCTCCAGAGGTAAATGCTGTTACCCTCCAGAGGTAAACACTGTAACCCTCCAGAGGTAAATGCTGTAACCATCCAGAGGTAAAGCACTGTAACCCTCCAAAGGTAAAACACTGTAACCCTCCAGAGGTAAACGCTGTAACCCTCCAGAGGTAAACGCTGTAACCCTCCAGATGTAAAACACTGTAACCCTCCAGATGTAAAACACCTTAACCGTCCAGAGGTAAAACACTGTAACCCTCCAGAGGTAAAACACTGTAACCCTCCAGAGGTAAAACACTGTAACCCTCCAGAGGTAAAACACTGTAACCCTCCAGAGGTAAAACACTGTAACCCTCCAGAGGTAAAACACTGTAACCGTCCATAGGTAAAACACTGTAACCATCCAGAGGTAAAACACTGTAACCCTCCAGAGGTAAAACACTGTAACCCTCCAGAGGTAAACACTGTAACCCTCCAGAGGTAAAACACTTTAACCCTCCAGAGGTAAAACACTGTAACCCTCCAGAGGTAAAACACTGTAACCCTCCAGAGGTAAATGCTGTAACCCTCCCGAGATAAAAGACATGTACAAGGTCCTCATACATTGGTTATACTGTACATAGGCCTGGAGTTTTTCTGACCAAGTGATCTGACTTGGAAAGAAACACTGGGTCTCAGTACCTTGTCAGAACTGACCAGGAAAAATGTTGGGTCCTAAAATACTGTATCATCAACTCTATTCATCATGAGCAGGTGGCACCATTTCTACAATATCCTGAAGGCAAAAACTCAATGACCTCTTTACTGTGATATGTTTATAGTGTATGTGTTTCTGTGTGTGCTTTCAGAGCAGTGCAGGCCTGGAGGTTACTCTGTGAATGGGCTGGAGACGTGTGAGTCGTGCCCACTGGGGCACTACCAGCCTGGGTTTGGGTCCAGAGAGTGTCTGGTCTGTCCGGATGAGACCTCCACCGTCACCAGCGGGGCAAGGGAGATGTCTGAGTGTGGAGGTGAGTTAGAGAGAGAGAGAGAGACAGAAACTATACAGTACTCAGACTCTGAACACACCACTGACCCTGTGAAGAGGCAGCGGTTTAAGGCAGTGCATCTCAGTGTAAGAGGTGTCACTACAGTCCCTGGTTCGAATCCAGGCTGAAACACATCCGGCCGTGATCAGGAGGCCCATAGGGCGGCGCACAATTGCCCCAGCATCTGGCCGGGGTAGGTTTGGTCGGGGTAGGCTGTCATTGTAAATAAGAATTTGTTCTTCACTGACTTGCCTAGTTAAATAAAATAAAAGAGGGGAGGGGAAATCACAGACATGACACTGTGACTGAACTCAATTAGTTTTATGACTGAACTCACTTACTATGCATAAAAATATGATTACTGAGCTTACTTTCATGTGTGACACTGACTAACTGTCTCCCCTCTCCCCTTCCCCTTTCCCTCCAGTTCCTTGTTTGGCAGGTCATTTCTCTCGAACAGGGTTGGTCCCCTGTTACCCCTGCCCCAGAGACTACTACCAACCCGACCACGGCCGCTCCTACTGCCTCGCCTGCCCTTTCTACGGCACAACCACAGTCACCGGGGCCACTGCCATACAACACTGCTCCAGTGAGTTTCACATCACACCCTACTGTTACACTACACTGGCTGAGTTTCACATCACACCCTACTGTTACACTACACTGGCTGAGTTTCACATCACACCCTACTGTTACACTACACTGGCTGAGTTTCATATCACACCCTACTGTTACACTACACTGGCTGAGTTTCATCATCACACCCTACTGTTACACTACACTGGCTGAGTTTCATATCACACCCTACTGTTACACTACACTGGCTGAGTTTCACATCACACCCTACTGTTACACTACACTGGCTGAGTTTCACATCACACCCTACTGTTACACTACACTGGCTGAGTTTCATATCACACCCTACTGTTACACTACACTGGCTGAGTTTCACATCACACCCTACTGTTACACTACACTGGCTGAGTTTCACATCACACCCTACTGTTACACAACACTGGCTGAGTTTCACATCACACCCTACTGTTACACAACACTGGCTGAGTTTCACATCACACCCTACTGTTACACTACACTGGCTGAGTTTCACATCACACCCTACTGTTACACTACACTGGCTGAGTTTCATATCACACCCTCTGTTACACTACACTGGCTGAGTTTCACATCACACCCTACTGTTACACTACACTGGCTGAGTTTCACATCACACCCTACTGTTACACTACACTGGCTGAGTTTCACATCACACCCTACTGTTACACTACACTGGCTGAGTTTCACATCACACCCTACTGTTACACTACACTGGCTGAGTTTCATATCACACCCTACTGTTACACTACACTGGCTGAGTTTCACATCACACCCTACTGTTACACTACACTGGCTGAGTTTCACATCACACCCTACTGTTACACTACACTGGCTGAGTTTCACATCACACCCTACTGTTACACTACACTGGCTGAGTTTCACATCACACCCTACTGTTACACTACACTGGCTGAGTTTCACATCACACCCTACTGTTACACTACACTGGCTGAATGTATTTACTTAATTACACCATATTCCTTATTGCTCATACAGTATATATGCAACCAAATATTCCTCTGGTGAAAATCAAGTTTGAACTGAATTATAGTGTATTCATGACACCCTTTTCCCCTATAGTGCTCAACCTTTGACCTGAGTCTGCATCTGTAATACCATCCTATTCCTCATGGGACTACTGACACATGGCTCTGGTCAAAATGACACTAGACTGGTAACAGGCCATTATTTGAGACCGTAGACATACAACATTGTTTGATCCTAAGCCACTGAATGGAAAAGGGATTTGGATAAAGGCTCAGGAAAGAATGGACATGTATTCAACATGTGACTACTGGAGAATGGAAATGTATTAGACATGTGACTACTGGAGAATGGAAATGTATTCAACATGTAACTACTGGAGAATGGAAATGTATTCAACATGTGACTACTGGAGAATGGAAATGTATTAGACATGTGACTACTGGAGAATGGAAATGTATTAGACATGTGACTACTGGAGAATGGAAATGTATTAGACATGTGACTACTGGAGAATGGAAATGTATTAGACATGTGACTACTGGAGAATGGAAATGTATTAGACATGTGACTACTGGAGAATGGAAATGTATTCAACATGTGACTACTGGAGAATGGAAATGTATTAGACATGTGACTACTGGAGAATGGAAATGTATTAGACATGTGACTACTGGAGAATGGAAATGTATTAGACATGTGACTACTGGAGAATGGAAATGTATTAGACATGTGACTACTGGAGAATGGAAATGTATTCAACATGTGACTACTGGAGAATGGAAATGTATTAGACATGTGACTACTGGAGAATGGAAATGTATTAGACATGTGACTACTGGAGAATGGAAATGTATTAGACATGTGACTACTGGAGAATGGAAATGTATTAGACATGTGACTACTGGAGAATGGAAATGTATTAGACATGTGACTACTGGAGAATGGAAATGTATTCAACATGTGACTACTGGAGAATGGAAATGTATTAGACATGTGACTACTGGAGAATGGAAATGTATTCAACATGTGACTACTGGAGAATGGAAATGTATTCAACATGTGACTACTGGAGAATGGAAATGTATTCAACATGTGACTACTGGAGAATGGAAATGTATTCAACATGTGACTACTGGATAATGGAAATGTATTAGACATGTGACTACTAGGGAATGAAATACCCTACAAAATAAAGGTTGTGGCTGTAGAATAAATATGAGCTTAATGAAACACTCTCTTTTTTCTCTCGCCCAATTCTGTCTTTCTTTCTCTCTCTCTCTCTCTCTCTCTCATCCTCTCTCTCTCTCTGTCTCTCTCTCTCTCTCTCTCTCCATCCCCTCTGTCAGGTTTTGGCTCTAGTTTCCTGCCCAAAGAGCAGAGTGTGACATCAGCCCCAGAAGTGGTGGTATCCCAGGACTACCAGGCTAGCAGCCAGGTGAGACTGACTGACTGACCTATGTCCTCAAGAGACCTCAAGGGGCTACCCTGCAAACAATAATGAATCACTAGGACGTCCCTGGGACATCACGAAATGGTGGCCTAAAGTTGTCAGGATGTTGTGTCATGGTCCCCTGGAGGTTTTGTCTAGTTCCCGGTTTGTCCCTGGGCCGTTCCCGACAATGTTTTAGGATGTTCTTGGAATGTTGCGTCATGGTCCCCTGGAAGTTTTTGTCTAATTCCCAGTTTGTCCCGGAGAAGTCACCTGATGGTCGCAAAAAAATGTTCTTCTCCTCCAAAACATTTTTTTACCCAGGGCACGTGCACTCTAGTTTCACTACACATCTCCCCTTGTTACTGTTGCTAAGGCCCTGATTGGTGAACCACTGATCCAGTCACAGCTCTTTGTCTTTTGGCAATGCTAGGGACACCCACTCATAAAAAAAGTGCTTTTAGGATTGTTGGAACAAAGTCTAGTGCTTTGTAAATGCTTGAGTTGAATAATACTATTCAACGGGGCATTTTCCACAGCTGTCCAGTAACCTCTTTACATCCAGTACCACACAGAGGAGTGATGTATTACTGTCTCCTTATCTCTGAGACACTAACAGCCAGTCAGGCTAAACTCTTCCTTTGTCTGTTCGGGCTCCAAAGGCCTTATCAATCAGCCCCTATCTTAGACACATAGGCTGTGAGAACTGGTTAGAACTGGTTCTTGTTTTTATTATTTTTTTCTAAGGAAGTGGAGCCAATTATCTTATCTCTTTTGTAAGCTGGCCTCCCCCTTGGAGGGGTAAACAGCTCTGTGTAGATGAAGTATATAAAGACTGTGTGATTTGTAAATAATCAAGTTCCTCCTCGGGAAATTTCAGGAGAGTTAACTTCCTTGCAATTGCTTGAATAAACTCTTAAAAACAAGCTCTGCCTGATTGTTGGAACAAGTTCTTCCTCAACAGTGTTTTGGAACTTAAATATCTGGCACACATATTTACATTGTGTATGTTTATTCATACATTATTTAACATGTCCTCTCCTGACGGATTTCACCTGAAGGCCTATTCCTACACTTTACACTTCAAAGTAAACCTTAGCTCTGTTAAAATACACTTAAATTCAGGAGTAACATGAAAACAGAATAATATGCCCTACCAGCATTAGACAATTATACTGAAAACCCAATCTCAAATTACTGAAATGAGTGAATTAAATAAATAAGAGAATAGCAGTGCGGGTTGAGAGCTTCAAGTTCCTTGGTGTCCACATCACCAACTATTATGGTCCAAACACACCAAGACAGTCGTGAAGAGGGCACGACAACCACTATTCCCCCTCAGGAGACTGAAAAGATTTGTCATGGGTCCCCAGATCCTCAAAAGGTTCTACAGCTGCACTATCGAGAGTATACTGACCGGTTGTACCATCGCCTGGTATGGCAACTGCTCGGCATCCGACCGTAAGGCACTGGGGCCAAGCTTCCTGCCATCCAGGACCTCTATACTAAAAATTGTCAAAACTCCAGCCACCCAAGTCATAGACTGTTCTCTCTGCTACTGTACGGCAAGTAGTAACGGAGCCTCAAGTCAAGGTCCAAAAGGCTCCTTAACAGCTTCTACCCCCCAAGCCATAAGACTGCTGGACAATTAATCAAAATGGCTACCTGGACTATTTACATTGACCCCCCTTTTATTATACTGCTGCTACTCGCTGTTTATTATCTATGCATAGTCACTTTGCCCCTATATACAGGGCATTCAGAAAGTATTCAGACCCCTTGAATTGTTTCCACATTTTGTTACGTTACAGCCTTATTCTAAAATGTATTAAATCATTTTTTTTGCTCATCAATCTACACACAATGCCCCATAAGGACAAAGCAAAAACAGGTTTTTAGAAATTGTAAACATATATAAAAAATGTAAAACTGAAATATCACATTTACTTAAGTATTTAGATCCTTTACTCAGTACTTTGTTGAAGCACCTTTGACAGAGATAACAGCCTTGAGTCCTCTTGGGTTTGACACTACAAGCTTGGCACACCTGTATTTTGGGAGTTTTTCCCATTCTTCTCTGCAGATCCTCTCAAGCTCTGTCAGGTTGGATGGGGAGCGTCGCTGCAGAGCTATTTTCAGGTTTCTCCAGAGATTTTAAATCGGGTTCAAGTCCGGGCTCTGGCTGGGCCACTCAAGGACATTCAGAGACTTGTCCCGAAGCCACTCCTGCGTTGTCTTGGCTGTGTGCTAAGGGTTGTTGCCCTGTTGGAAGGTGAACCTTCGCTCCAGTCTGAGGTCGTAAGTGCCCAGGAGCAGGTTTTCATCAAGGATCGCTCTGTTCTTTGCGCCGTACACCTTTCTCTAAATCCTGACAAGTCTCCCAGTCCCTGCCTCTGAATCAAATCCCCACAGCATGATGCTGCCACCACCATGCTAGCACTCTTTTGTTTTTCTCCAGACATGGCATTTGGCATTCAGGCCAAAGTGTTCAATCTTGGTTTCATCAGACCAGAGAATCATGTTTCTCATGGTCTGAGAGTCTTTTTTGTTACCCTTCCCCAGATCTGTGCCTCGACACAATCCTGTATCGGAGCTCTACGGACAATTACTTCGACCTCATGCCTTACTTTTTGCTCTGACATGCACTGTCAAATGTAGGGCCTTATATAGACAGATGTGTGCCTTTCCAAGTCTTGTCCAATCAATTCAATTTACCACAGGTGGACTCCAGTCAAGTTGTAGAAACATCTCAAGGAGGATCAATGTAAACAGGATGCACCTGAGCTCAATTTCGAGGCTCATAGAAAATGTGTCTTTTACAGATTCAGTACCTATGGTTGGTAAACCTAAGTAAATATGGTATTTCTTTTTTTATTTGTTATGAATTTACAAAAATGTCTGAAAATCTGTTTTTGCCTCTCATTAAGTGATATTGTGTGTAGATTGTTGAGGGAAAAAATAATTTAATCAATTTTAGAATAAGGTTGTAATGTAACACAATGTGGAAAAGGTCAAGGGGCCTGAATACTTTCTGAATGCACTTTACATGTACATATTACCTCAATTACCTCGATTAACCTGTACCCCGCACATTGACTCAGTACCGGTATCCCCTTGTATATAGCTTCGTTATTGTTATTTTATTGTGTTTCTTTTTTTACTTTAGTATATTTCATAAATATTTTCTTAACTCTTCTTTTCTTAAAACTGCATTGTTGGGCTTGTAAGTAAGCAATTCACAGTAAATTCTACAACTGTTGTATTCGCAACATGTGACGAATAAAATTAGATTTGATTGATTTGAGATGGCACTCTTTTGTTAAGTGCACATTTGTATTATAGGTACTGAATGTGTAGAAGACTTCAGAGAAAGCAACAGACTTTGTGGTACAGCAGCAGAAATCCCAGGTGGGGTCATATTGTAAAGTCAGTACTAAGTAATCATGTCAAATGTAATCATATTGTCATTTATTAAAGGTTTTTATACTATTTTAGCTGGACAGCGTACCACTTACCTTAAAACACCCATACCATTTCATCACTGTACTTATAATGGGACACCTGCGACCATCACCTGACAAAAATCTCCAGGGGACCATGACACAAGATTGTTCAGGGGACCTTCAGGGTACCATGACAGAATGTCCCAAGAACGTGCTAAAAACGTCCTCGGGGACATCCCGGGACAGACCGGATGGGGGGTAGACAAAACGAACCGGTAACTAGACAAAACCTCCAGGGGACCATGACACAACGTTCCAAGAACTTCCTCGGGGACGTACCTGGGACAAACTGTGAACTAGACTAAACCTCCAGGGGACAATGACACAGTGTCCAAAGAATATCCTAACAACGTCATCACGTGGTGTCCTAAGGACTAATACAATGAAAGTCCTTAAAACATCCAGAAAGGTCCTGACATGGTCCTCAATGACATCCTGGTAACTTACAGGGAACTAAACAAAGGTCCCCAGAGAAGTTCTCTTGGACTAGAGTGCACTGGGGATGATGAGTTGTAATCAGTAATGCTTATGAGTATGATGAGTACGGAATGTGAGAATGAGAAGCTCTCTTTCTCCTGAAGTGATCACACTCCACACTCATGACCATAGCTCACAACCACATGACTGTACCTGTATCTCCTCAGGTGTTCCATGAGTGTTTCCTGAATCCGTGTCAGAACAGGGGCACGTGTGAGGAGGTGGGGGCGGGATACGTGTGCACCTGTCTACCTGGTTTCACAGGTAAACTAAAACACTTATGAATGGAATGAAAAGAGAACTTCCACATGTCACAGTGTTCTCCTGTCCCTCTCCTCGCCCCAACCTGGGCATGAATCAGGGACTCTCTGCACACATCGACAACCCTCGAAGCACCATGACCTATGATGTCACAAGAACCAAGGGAGACAACTACTTTAAGGTCTTAGAGCGAGTGACATCACCGATTAAAACACCGCTAACCAGCTAGCCATATCACACCGGTTACACACACACTTAAGCTTTCAGTCAAACAATGATCATTCGAGCAATGAGAAGTTAATATTAGTTATAAACTGGGTGGTTCGAGCACTGAATGCTGATTGGCTGACAGCTGTGGTATATCACACCGTATACCACGGGTTTGACAAACTTCTATTTTTATTGCTCTAATAACCTTGGTAACCAGTTTATAATACTAATTAGGCACCACTGCGGTTTGTGATATATGGCCAATATAGCACTGCTAAGGGCTGTGTCCATATATCACATCACCTCGGGCAGTTGGTAAGTTGTCTTATATCACTGTGACGATGTGTTTCTCTCTCAGGGGCTAAGTGTGAGAGTGACATAGATGAGTGTGACTCGGCACCCTGTCAGAATGACGGTCTCTGTAAGGATGGCATGGGAGACTTCCTCTGTCAGTGTAGACCTGGCTTTGTAGGTATGGAGACGTCACAACAACTACACACTGTCCTCCACATCATGACTGTCCACTGTCCTCCACGTCATGACTGTCCACTGTCCTCCATGTCATGACTGTCCACTGTCCTCCACATCATGACTGTCCACTGTCCTCCACATCATGACTGTCCACTGTCCTCCACATCACGACTGTCCACTGTCCTCCATGTCACGACTGTTCACTGTCCTCCATGTCATGACTGTCCACTGTCCTCCATGTCATGACTGTCCACTGTCCTCCATGTCATGACTGTCCACTGTCCTCCACGTCATGACTGTCCACTGTCCTCCACGTCATGACTGTCCACTGTCCTCCATGTCATGACTGTCCTCCGTCCTCCACGTCATGACTGTCCACTGTGCTCCACGTCATGACTGTCCACTGTCCTCCACTTCATGTCTGTCCACTGTCCTCCACGTCATGACTGTCCACTGTCCTCCACGTCATGACTGTCCTCTGTCCTCCACGTCATGACTGTCCACTGTCCTCCACTTCATGTCTGTCCACTGTCCTCCACGTCATGACTGTCCACTGTCCTCCACGTCATGACTGTCCACTGTCCTCCACGTCATGACTGTCCACTGTCCTCCACGTCATGACTGTCCACTGTCCTCCACGTCATGACTGTCCACTGTCCTCCACGTCATGACTGTCCACTGTCCTCCACGTCATGACTGTCCTCTGTCCTCCACGTCATGACTGTCCTCTGTCCTCCACGTCATGACTGTCCACTGTCCTCCACTTCATGTCTGTCCACTGTCCTCCACGTCATGACTGTCCACTGTCCTCCACGTCATGACTGTCCACTGTCCTCCACGTCATGACTGTCCACTGTCCTCCACGTCATGACTGTCCACTGTCCTCCACACAGACACATCTTCTTTGAGGATTTGTCAGACATTCAGTAGCCTGGGTGCTGTAATCTGTTTCTGCTTTGCCAAAACCTTTGTCTGGCAACAAGGCTGCATTTAGTACTATTTGATGGCAGATGTGTGTATATGACTGACTGCTGGTCCTCTGTCCTGTCCCAGGTTCTCTGTGCGAGGCAGAGGTGAATGAGTGTAGCTCCTTCCCCTGTCTGAACGAGGGAGTGTGTGTGGACGAGATCAACCAGTACACCTGCAGCTGTGCTGACGGCTTCACAGGTGGGATCACTCTGCCTCGCCCCCCTACCAGACTCCTTGGGCACTTCAGTTACCTGTATTCATAATTGCATGAACAGTGCATGAATATACTGCAGAGGCAGCCCCTTAAACATTTAAATTAAACCTAGCATTTGTAATAATCACAATGCCGCATTTTATGCAACGACTGCAGAAGGGAACACGTGTAAAATGATCACATGGCAAATTATTTATTTAATTTAAAACTATAATTATCATAATATGCCAAATAAAAATATTGTACTGCTAAAGGCAAAACCTACAAAACCAATTTGTTGAGCAACATCCACAAACAAATGCTTTAATTTATACAGCAAACATTCAATGCCAGCAATGGAATTAATTGAGTTCTCCAGTACACACGCAATAAGGCGTTATGATCAAAAACATGATATTTTGCCTTGTGATCAACAATACGACAACATCTTCAACCAGAGGGGACTGCTCCACTTAGTTTAGTGCCACCAAATTTGGCCAGACAGCTGGATTATGGAACACCCTGCCAACCAGTGCAGCTTAAATAGTACCCGCAAAACACTAGTCTCAACGTCAACAGTGAAGAGGTGACTCTGGGATGCTGGCCTTCTAGGCAGAGTTCCTCTGTCCAGTGTCTGTCTTCTTTTGCCCATCTTAATATTTTCTTTTTATTGGCCAGTCTTAGATATGGCTTTTTCTTTGCAACTCTGCCTAGAAGGCCAGCATCCTGGAGTCGCCTCTTCACTGTTGGCATTGAGACTGGTGTTTTGCGGGTACTATTTAATGAACCTGCCAGTTGAGGACTTGTGAGGCATCTGTTTCTCAAACTAGACACTCGAATGTGTCATCCATTCACCTACTCTGCGTCTCACAAAGACACAATGCAATGGTATGTTGTGCATGGTCCCTGAGAAATAAACAAAGAAATAAATCTGATCTTTTTCCTTTCTGTCTTCTAGGTTCCCGTTGTGAGCTGGAGATAGATGAGTGTCTGTCCAGTCCGTGTCTGAACGGGGGTGTGTGTGACGACCTGATGGGGGGGTACTCCTGCACCTGCCTCCCGGGCTTCTCTGGTTACCGCTGTGAGGTCAACGTGAATGAGTGTAACAGCGCCCCCTGTCTGAATGGAGGGACATGTCAGGACGCGGTCAACAACTTCAGGTGACAAGAAGGAACAGCTGACTGCTGTCAACCAACTAAGCAGTGGTGTACTTTTATTTATGGTCAACAACTTCAGGTGACAAGAAGGAACAGCTGACTGCTGTCAACCAACTAAGCAGTGGTGTACTTTTATTTATTTATGTTTTATTATATATAATCTTTTGCATATTTATGTTTTATTTATGTGGAAAATATGTTGAATTGTTTTCAAACTTGAGATTTTAGTGAAATATGGGTGGGACTTCAGTCAGTTATTCAGCATTTGTAAGGCTTAAAATAATATGATTGTGTATGAAGTGCACTGAACAGGTATATATGACAGTCTTCTCTCTCTGTATGCAGGTGTCAGTGTGTGGAGGGCTACCATGGCAGGCTGTGCCAGGTGGATGTTGATGAGTGTCAGGCTAACCTCTGTATCAACGGGGCCACCTGTATAGATGGACCGGGCTCCTACACCTGCCGCTGCCCTCCTGGGTTCAACGGAAGCAGGTGTGAGACAGGTATAGACGCCATGGAGGAGGAGTAGAGAGGGGGATGAGTGGAGGAGGGGTAGAGAGAGGGGGATGAGTGGGAGAGGGGTAGAGAGAGGGGGATGAGTGGAGGAGGAGCAGAGAGAGGGGGATGAGTGGAGGAGGGGTAGAGAGAGGAGCATGAGTGTATAAATGTTGGTACAATTTGAAGTTATTAAAATAATAAGTAGAAATAAATAAAAAGCGATTGCTGGAACCAACGAGTCTGTTGCTCAACCAGGAGTGGTTCATTTTTCTTACCTAAATGATTCAACAGAAAGGATCCTTTGTTGGGAGCACAAGCAGTAGAAAAGTAAATGTGAGGTTGCACTACTCATTGGAGGCATTGGTGCCGAACGTCTGGTTGTCTAATCGAAGGAAATTGCTTTCTTAAAGTTTGATTTCACAGCCTAATGGACTGGTCTGGTCCTTTTTTCTGGATCAATATCTATTTAATATGAATCAACAACTGCTCCTTTACTTAAAAATCCATTTTCATACACACATCATTTCTGGCCCAAAACACCTTTTCTCCTTCTAACCTCAATGACCTGGAAACTGCTCTTCCTATTTACTCCTAAAACTTTTTCCTAATAATTGTAATGTTTTTTTCACTCGTTTAAAGGCTAAACATTCTCTTCCCTTCAGAGATGTCGACCTCATTCAACCTGGATTTCGAGGTGTCGGGTATCCATGGTTATGTAATGATGGACGGGGTGATGCCTGCGCTGACGGAGATCACGTGTACGTTCTGGATGAGGTCATCAGACACCACCAACTACGGCACGCCCATCTCCTACGCCGTGGAGGAAAGTGACAACGCCTTCCTGCTCATAGACTACAACGGGTCAGTACTGACACACACATAGAGGGGAACATACATGTTCATGCACGACTAGGGAGAGTGACTAGGATGGATATAGTTGTTATTCTAGTCCACACAAAATGCTTTCTCTCTCTCTCTCTCTCTCTCTCTCTCTCTCTCTCTCTCTCTCTCTCTCTCTCTCTCTCTCTCTCTCTCTCTCTCTTTCTCTCTTCCCAGTTGGGTCCTATACATCAATGGTAAGGACAGGATCACAGACTGCCCGTCGGTAAACACAGGCCAGTGGCACCACATTGGGGTGTCATGGCGAAGCTGGGACGGGGACTGGAGGGTCTATATCAACGGAAACCCCTCAGATGGAGGGAAAGGCCTGTCCGTGGGCAGCACCATCCCAGGTGTAGTGCTATCCTGCTCATTCTACTGTATCATCTTAGTCCCTCATTGAGACCTCATTGTCTGCTGCTTAATAGTATCTACGTGTGGCATATCAAACAAGTAGAATGATTCTATTTTGCGGGTCTTAATGAAGTAATAGCAATGAGGTTTTGACATCTTTTAGGCTGATTTCATAGAACCAAAAGAATAGTGGTTAACCTCTGAACCTTGACCCTGCTCTGCAGGTGGAGGGGCACTGGTGCTGGGCCAGGACCAGGACCAGAGGGGTGAAGGCTTTAACCCCGTGGAGTCCTTCGTGGGGTCCCTCAGCCAGCTCCACATCTGGGACAGAGTTCTGGACCCACAACAAGTAAATCACACTGACACACACACACACACACACACACACACACACACACACACACACACACACACACACACACACACACACACACACACACACACACACACACACACACACACACACACACATTCAGACTGTCCCACTGCTTTATAACCTGAAACACACACACATTCGGACTGTCCTACTGCTTTATAACATGAAACACACACACACATTCGGACTGTCCTACTTCTTTATGACCTGAAACACACACACATTCAGACTGTCCTACTGCTTTATAACCTGAAACACACACTCACAGACGAGAACAGTAGCTGCTGTGTCACTATCTGAATAGAACTACTAGCTTGGTTTGCAGATCTGTTTCTGTTCTAGAACTTGTTTTTCATTGTCACGATCATCATGCTTGACACACAAAAGAGTTGTCTCAAGCAGAAGGATACTGTTGTCCAGGCTACATAACTACAGTATATGAACTAGCAACTGGCTCTCCAACTTTTCTAGCATGAGAGCTACTTTATAAAAAAATGAAACATGTCACAAGCCACTGATTTTCTTCTAGGTTTCAAATAAGCACATTCTCCTCTTCTCTTCTCCGCTGCAACTCTTCCCCGGGTCCTTAGTGTACAAGAGAAAGTAGTGCACTATGTTTTCTGTCAATATACCTGGTATATATTTTCCCAAATTATGTTCTCAGTTATATTTTTCACTCTTAAAATTATTCATAGAGAAAGAACAGAATTGAATGTTCTGTTCCAGAAAATTATGTCATAGCTTTAGAAGCTTCGGATAGGCTAATTGACATAATTTGACTCAATTAGAGGTGTACCTGTGGATGTACTTCAAGGCCTACCTTCAAACTCAGTTCCTCTTTGCTTGACATCATGGGAAAATCAAAAGAAATCAGCCAAGACCTCAGAAACAAAATTGTAGACCTCCACAAGTCTCGTTCATCCTTGGGAGCAACTTCCAAATGCATGAAGGTACCACGTTCATCTATACAAACAATAGTACGCAAGTATAAACAGCATAGAACCACGCAGCCGTCATACCGCTCAGGAAGGAGACTTGTTCTTCTAGAGAGGAAGTACTTTGGTGCGAAAAGTGCAAATCAATCCCAGAATAACAGCAAAGGACCTTGTGAAGATGCTGGAGGAAACGGTACAAAAGTATCTATATCCACAGTAAAACTAGTCCTATATTGACATAACCTGAAAGGCCGCTCAGCATGGAAGAAGCCACTGCTCCAAAACCGTCTTTAAAAAAGCTAGACTATGGTTTGCAACTGCACATGGGGACAAAGAGCGTACTTTTGGAGAAATGTCTTCTGGTCTGATGAAACAAAAATAGAACTGTTTGGCCGTAATGACCATCGTTATGTTTGGAGGAAAAAGGGGGAGGCTTGCAAGCCGAAGAATACCATCCCAACCACGAAGCACGGGGGTGGCAGCATCATGTTGTGGGTGTGCTTTGCTGCAGGAGGGTCTGGTGCACTTCACAAAATTGATGGCATCATGAGGGAGGGAAAATTGTGTGGATATATTGAAGCAACATCTCAAGACATCAGTCAGGAAGTTAAAGCTTGGTCGCAAATGGGTCTTCCAAATGGACAATGACCTCAAGCATACTTCCAAAGTAGTGGCAAAATGGCTTAAGGACAACAAAGTCAAGGTATTAGAGTGACCATCACAAAGCCCTGACCTCAATCCTACAGAAGATTTGTGAGCAGAACTGAAAAAGTGTGCGAGCAAGGAGGCCTACCCACCTGATTCAGTTATACCAGCTCTGTCAGGAGGAATGGGCCAAAATTCACCCAACTTATTGTGGGAAGCAATTTAAACAATTTAAAGGCAATTCTGCCAAATGCTCATTGAGTGTATTTAATCTTCTGACCCACTGGGAATGTAATGAAAGAAATGAAAGCTTAAATAAATCATTCTCTCTACTATTATTCTGACATTTCACATTCTTAAAATAAATGGTGATCCTAACTGACCTAAAACAGGATTTTAACTAGGATTAAATGTCAGGAATTGTGAAACTTCAACTGTATGTGTGTGAACCACCAAATCATTTTCTGTACCTCTGCCCCATGAAGTGACCTCCATATTTCTCCGTAGATCAAGATCCTAGCCAGCACCTGCCCAGGGAAAAACATCAGAGGCAACGTCCTGGCCTGGCCTGACTTCCTCAACGGGGTGGTAGGGAGAGTGAAGACGAACCCCAACTGCATCTTCTGCGCTGGTGAGGGACACATATAGGATCAGCTTACACTGGCCAAGTCCTAACCTTAACCATAGGTGGAGGGGGAACAAAACAGATTTTAAATCAGTGTAGAAAAACATCAACCCACAACATTCTCCTATTTGTGTTTGTCAGACTGCCCCCAGCTAGAGAATGCAGTGCCTCACCTGCGTGCGTCTAGTCCAGCGGTCAGTCCCGGGTCTCAGACGCAGCTTTCCTGTGTTCCCGGCTTCTACCTGGTGGGGGAGCCACTGCTGCAGTGTCACAACAAGGGAGAGTGGAGCCACGCCCTGCCTCGCTGTGAACGTGAGGGACCATTAGTTACACGCACACATCCACGCATGAACGTAGAGACACACACACACACACACACACACACACACACACACACACACACACACACACACACACACACACACACACACACACTAACACACACACACACACACACACAAAGCAGAGGTTACATTTGAGTCATCTATGTCCATAAGCATGGCCTCAGTAATACAGAACAACCATCAAAAAGCAACAAACACCAAGACCATTCCAACCCCAACATTTCCACCTATCTGACCTGAGTACTGTCTATCTATAGGAGTATCAGATGGGGTAATACTATCTCCATTCACAACCAAACATTTATCATATAACCTGTGTATATCTATCTGTATAGGAGTGAAGTGTGGTTCTCCTTGGCCCCTGGAGCATGGTCTGTTCCAGGGTGCCGACTACCATGCAGGCAGCTCTGTGGTGTACCAGTGTAACCCAGGGTTCTACCTGCTGGGGGACGCCAAGGTCCTCTGTACCAACAGTGGGAAGTGGGGAGGCAACACGCCCGCCTGCCTGGGTAAGACTGAAACGGACACAGTGGATGAATATAAACGATGTCATACTCACACTATATGCATCATACAATTCATGTACATCTACCGTATTTAGAGTGCATGTAAATGAATACAATGTTTTCCATCAGCGCAGAGTATAACGACATGCGTGTGTCCATACAGATGTGGATGAGTGTGCACTGGGCTCAGACTGTGATGAACACTCCAGCTGTCAGAACACAGACGGCTCCTACACCTGCACCTGTATCCACCCCTACAGCGGAGACGGGAAGAACTGCACAGGTAACACACACATACTGTAACCTACTCTAGGCCTGGACCACATACCACCTGAGCCAAAGGTTTTCCCCCGGTCAGTTCATGTGGTCAGGAAAATCACATTTCCCTAACAATTACATTCTTCCTAGTTATAGGACAAGTTTCAGAACCTCTTCGCCACAGTACTGTATAGCAATGCCTCTCGTGCCTTTTGCTTCATCGTCATCAAACATCTACAGTTCACCTCTGCCAAATGTTTTAATCCATTCTTATCTGTTGGCACTTCAAGGTGCAGTAGCTTCAGTATCAAACCTTTTTTCTCTCTGTATGTATGTTATCAATCTAGAACCAGTGAAGTGTGAGAACCCGGGGGCTCCAGAGTTCGGCTATAAGGACGGTATTAACTTCCTGATGGGAAGTGAGGTCGTGTTCACCTGCGAGGAAGGCTACGAGCTGATTGGCTCATCTCACGTCCTATGCCTGGAGACAGGAAGCTGGAATGGTGTTTTCCCGTACTGCAGAGGTATGGAGGACACCAACATGGTTATATGTAATATATGCTGTAGTGATAATGATAATCATGATAGAATCATAATAATGTAATCATAATAATGATAATCATGATATGAGCATAATAATGATATATTCATAAAATGAATATTATAAAATAATCATAATCATAATTATTATCATCATAATATATGGCATGCCCTACTCAAGTGTTCTGCTTGGGTTTCTATATCATCTCAAAAATAATCTTGTTTTCACATATTGCTTTGTTGTCACTATCAGTAGAGATCCAGCATTGTTATGTACGATATGTTAATTTTTCCAGAAATACCCAGTTTCATGACAGCCCATTTACATTTGAGTAATCTAGCACAACCCTCTTATCCATGAGGTACTTAGATAACTGTATAAATAACACAATTATCCTCATTATGCCCATCATGCCTTCATAGCTCTCAGATCTGCCTAACCAAAGCCTTCAGTCACAGCGGTTATAATGGAGGCTTGATGTTGGGTAACGAGCAACAAATGCTAACTGTTTGTTTTTCTCCTGAACACTCATACTCTCTCTCTGCCTCACTCTCTCTCTTTGTCTCACTCTCTCTCTCTGTCTCACTATCTCTCTCTGTCTCACTCTCTCTCTTTGTCTCACTCTCTCTCTCTCTGTCTCACTCTCTCTCGCTGTCTCACTCTCTCTTTCTCTCTCTCTCAAAATCAACTGGCATATAAATGTCCTGACCGTGTGTGTGTGTGTGTGTGTGTGTGTGTGTGTGTGTGTGTGTGTGTGTGTGTGTGTGTGTGTGTGTGTGTGTGTGTGTGTGTGTGTGTGTGTGTGTATAATGGGTGATTATGTGCTGTGCAGCTGGCTCTTTGTCTGCCCTGTACTGTTGAAACAGAATCTTCCTACTGCACCGTTGGCAGGGCCGGCTGAAAAGCCTCTGGACCGGGTCGCTGGCCACTGGCTCTATTCCTAACCCACACTGGTTCTGGATCTATTCCTAACCCACACTGGTTCTGGATCTATTCCTAACCCACACTGGTTCTGGATCTATTCCTAACCCACACTGGTTCTGGATCTATTCCTAACCCACACTAGTTCTGGATCTATTCCTAACCCACACTGGTTCTGGATCTATTCCTAACCCACACTGGTTCTGGATCTATTCCTAACCCACACTGGTTCTGGATCTATTCCTAACCCACACTGGTTCTGGATCTATTCCTAACCCACACTAGTTCTGGATCTATTCCTAACCCACACTGGTTCTGGATCTATTCCTAACCCACACTGGTTCTGGATCTATTCCTAACCCACACTGGTTCTGGATCTATTCCTAACCCACACTGGTTCTGGATCTATTCCTAACCCACACTAGTTCTGGATCTATTCCTAACCCACACTGGTTCTGGATCTATTCCTAACCCACACTGGTTCTGGATCTATTCCTAACCCACACTGGTTCTGGATCTATTCCTAACCCACACTGGTTCTGGATCTATTCCTAACCCACACTAGTTCTGGATCTATTCCTAACCCACACTGGCTCTGGATCTATTCCTAACCCACACTGGCTCTGGATCTAAGCCTTGCAGGGGAACCTAGCCTGAGTGCCAGTCTGTTTGTGCTATCATGCATGGTTTGGCATGACAAGCGGTTGGCATGATAGCACTTAACCCCCCACAATAACAGCTCCCCGGGCACACAGTGCCCCTGTGCCTCTCCCCCCAAAAATTATGTGTGGAGGGGTTGGGTTAAAAGAGGAAGTAACATTTTGGTTAGACCTTGTGCGCAATTGACCAATTAAGTGATCTTAATAAATATTATGGATAGATACATGTCAGTATATGGACAACGACTCCCATTGTTAGGACGGAGAGACATGTATCTTGTCAGTATATCAATAATCTTTGATTAAGATCACTTAATCAAACGAGGCTCAGAACCTTCTGGAAGGAGTTTACTAGAACTGATCAGCCCTACATGGTATTGTGTTGTTCTTCAGCCCTCTCGTGTGGAAGGCCCTCTGTCCCAGAGAATGCTGTGATGAAGGGCACCAACTTCACGTTTGGAAGCAAGGTGACTTTCAGGTACCACCATCAGCCATTTACAACAAGTGGCACGCTTACAAAGTAGACCATTTAGACATAACAACAGTATGAATTTGCTGTTGCATTGAGATAATAATGCTGTGGCATTGAGATAATAATGCTGTTGCATTGAGATAATAACGCTGTTGCATTGAGATAATGCTGTGACATTGAGATAATAATGCTGTTGCATTGAGATAATAATGCTGTTGCATTGAGATAATAATGCCGTTGCATTGAGATAATAATGTTGTTGCATTGAGATAATGCTGTTGCATGGAGATAATAATGTTGTTGCATTGAGATAATAATGCCGTTGCATTGAGATAATAATGTTGTTGCATTGAGATAATGCTGTTGCATGGAGATAATAATGTTGTTGCATTGAGATAATAATGCCGTTGCATTGAGATAATAATGTTGTTGCATTGAGATAATAATGTTGTTGCATTGAGATAATGCTGTTGCATGGAGATAATAATGTTGTTGCACTTGAGATAATGCTGTTGCATTGAGATAATAATGTTGTTGCACTTGAGATAATGCTGTTGCATTGAGATAATGCTGTTGCATTGAGATAATAATGTTGTTGCATTGAGATAATAATGTTGTTGCATTGAGATAATAATGTTGTTGCATTGAGATAATAATGCTGTTGCATTGAGATAATAATGCTTTTGCATTGAGATAATAATGCCGTTGCATTGAGATAATGCTGTTGCATTGAGATAATAATGTTGTTGCGTTGAGATAATAATATTGTTGCATTGAGATAATGCTTTTGCATTGAGATAATGCTGTTGCATTAATAGTTAAGTGAGATAAAAGAGCTTCTCCTCTTTATTTTCTCTTTCCAATTGAGATATCGTATAGGAGAGGTATTCAACTCTCACCCTACGAGGTCTGGAGCCTGCTGGTTTTCTGTTCTACCTGATAATTAATTGCACACACCTGGTGTCCCAGGTCTAAATCAGTTCCTGGTTAAAGGGGAACAATGAAAAAATGCAGTGGAACTGGCTTCAAGGTCCAGAGTTGAGTTTGAGGGCTGTCTAGTGTATAATATACAGTATATTACAGTAAGTAAAGATACCAACAAACACATGTATATAATGGGAGTTAAGCTGAAATTAAACCTCTATTTATATTGCCACATCTCCCATATTCCCCCATTATGAATGCACGTACACTATTCCCTTTCATCCACTCCAGCTGTGTTAAGGGGTTTGTCCCAGGTGACCCCTATGAGATCCAGTGTCAGCCCAATCTGAAGTGGAGCAGTGCGCCCCCTGTCTGTCAGCCAGTCACCTGCGGGGAACCTCCACACGTAGACAACGCAGATTTCACCCTCAAAGGGAAAACCTACCTGTCGACAGTGATCTACAGCTGTGCAGAGGGATACAGGTTAGGATGGAATGTCTGTCCTGGTTTGTCATTTCTGTTCTTATATCCACGTAGTGTCTCAGTGTTGGACGCTGATCTAGGATCAGGTCCCCCCCCCCCAACTGTCCATATAATCCTATTAATTATGCTCTAAAAGGTCGAAACTGATTCTAGACCAGCAGTCCCAGGTCGTATAGGTCGTATAAAGGGTTCATAAAAGGACAAGGTACATTTACATCTAAAATAATAAGACGTTCATTAATCAATAGATTGAAGCGCCTGCCTGGATGCAATGACTTTGAAAGTGGTAGTTAGTAATATATGATAGTAATAATTGGCTGTTGTTTCATACTGCTTTACGGGGACTGTAAAGCTAAGCAACAACATGTATTCAATCCACAATGCTGAACATGTGCATGTAACATAGAAACATCTCTATTTTAAATATTTTGATCTTGAACAATGTTTATTTGACCTATGGTCAGCGCCATCTTAAATTGCCTACCAGTGACGCCACAATGGCAATATGGCAATTTCTAGATACAGTTAGCTGGCGTTCTTAAGCCTAGTGTTTCCCTTCCCCTTTAAATGTGTTGTGAGTGTATGTGTATAAGTATGACACAGTGTGTGTGCAAAAGGCATTCGTGTGTTAAAGGCCCAGTGCAGTCAAAATAATATTTTTTTCCTATGTTTTCTATCATATTGTACAACAGCTAACAAAACTAACACTGTAAAAGTGTGAAAAAATGTCATCAGTGCTATTTCCTGATAGTTGCTGGTTGAAATTATAATCTACACAGCACTTTCTAATCAGCAGGTTTGCATGGGCGGGAGATTCGGCTTTCCATGGTGACATCACCATGTGGTAAATTTCTAGCAAAATTCTTGCTTGTATTTTTTGTTGTTGTTGCAAAAAACAAACTATTTGCCCGTTTTAATGGACAGTCGATTACAGTAAGGTAATAATTGTTATCCAGAAATGATTTGATATTGATATAAAAACTACTGCTTTGGGTCTTTAAGACTGCAGGGCTCTGAGGAGGTGGTGTGTGAGGCATCAGGAGAGTGGAGCAGCCCTGCCCCTCTCTGCGCCAGTGTCCACTGTGGAGACCCCCCCGCCCTCCGGGACTCAGTGACCATGGGGGACGACCACACCCTGGGCAACAAGGTGCACTACGTCTGCAAAGAAGGGTAAATACTGTCAACCATGTTTCATTAGTTATACGTTATCAGCGTGTTAACTCAATTGAGGCCTTGCCACGCATTTGTAAGAGACCTGACTGGACAAGACTACCTCAATGTTAGCATTATAGTTATTATCATTAAAGTCAAGTAGTAGTTCATGTAGTTATAGTACAGTAGTAATGGTGTGTATATATATGATTGTGTATGTTTACTTTTTGTTACATTGTTTAGATGTATTACCTCCTGCCCTGATCTTCATTGATTGGCTCGGTGTCCCCACAGCTACACTCTGATTGGACCAGAGTCCAGAGAGTGCCTGTCGACTGGCCAATGGAGTCCCACTTCCGCTCAGTGTGTCCCCCGCTCCTGTGGCCCCCCCCCTTCCATAGACCACGCCCTTGCTGTCGCCGGCCACCAGCTGTTTGGCGACACGGCCAACTACTTCTGCACGGACGGCTACACCGCTGGCAACAACTCCAAGGTTACTCATCTATTTTATTGCCCTTCATGTTTAAAATGTCTTTCATGCTGTTGTTTTAAAGTAAAGTGTGTTGCGATTCTAAACGCAAATTTAAATAAAGTTTGATTTGATTTAAAGGTGGTCTGCAATGCCCAGGGATTGTGGGCGCCCCCCGAAGGCCAGGAGGCCCCTCATTGCATCGCCACCTTCTGCCAACGCCCACCTGACCTGCCCCATGCCATCTTGGACTCGGTCAACAAACCCAAGTACGCCAGCAACACAGAGCTCAACTACAAATGCGAAGAGGGCTTCATCCTCAACACGACCTCCAAATTGAAATGCATGATGGGAGGGGAGTGGACGCCCTCACCATACGAAGTGGGTTGCGTGCCGGTGCGGTGCTCCAAACCGGGGGGCATCGAGAAGGGGTATGTGAGTGGGACCAACTATAGTTTTGGAGCGATGGTGGCTTATAGCTGTGATAAGGGTTTCCTGATCCAAGGGGAGAAGAGGAGGACATGTGAGGCCAATGGAAAGTGGGGTGGGGTCCTGCCTGTCTGCCAGCCTGTCTCCTGCCCGTCCCCACCGTCACTCGAGAATGGATTCATCCAGGTATGTTGTTCCTCTGCTCAAATTCATGTCAAAGCTCAATGTAACAAGATGTAGAAAAAAATGTACTTTATTCAATATAAACAGAAACATTGTACATTTTGCAAATCCCATAAGTGATTCGAAATAACTAAAAGGTCGATTTCAGAGTTCCCACTTATTCCTGTGCTTGGTCATCTTATTCGATCATAGAGAAAAAACAAGTTACATTCTTTCTGGCAAGATATCACGTGTCATCTCAATCAGAACACAGTGTACTCTGTATCATAAAACATCGTATTTTGTGTTCCAACCCACAGAACGAAGGTAATTTCATCTTCAACAGCAAGGTGACATATGCGTGCGACGACGGCTACCGACTGACCGGCCATCCGGAGAGAGTGTGCCAGGCCAACCGCCAGTGGTCCAACGGCGACCCGCCCGTCTGCCACATCCTGACCTGCGATAACCCGCCCATCATCCTACATGGCCAATACCGTGGCTCCGTTGGCTCCGTCTTCGAGGTGGGCCACAAGGTTGAGTACGTCTGCGACGAGGGCTACGAGCTAACCGGAGATGCTGTGTGGATGTGTCTGAAGTATGGCAGGTGGGACAAGTCGAGTCATCCACGCTGCTCGCTGGTCCATTGCCCAGAACCGCCCCTAGATGAGAACCACCTGATTCTACGTAGTTTGGACTCTGGAATTGTGGAACTGTCCTGCGAGGATGGCTATGTTCTCCACGGCGCCCGGACCCTCCGCTGCACCCTCGCCCAGGAGTGGAACGACACCTTCCCTGTCTGCAAGCAGGTGTTTTGCGGTCCTCCGCCCGAGGTGGCATTTGGTGACCCGTCATCGGCACCGTTGTCTGCTCCATCCTATTTCGGCTCGGTGGTGAGCTACTCCTGCATGGACGGATTTACTCTGAGGAAGGAAGGGTCTGTGACCTGCCAGGCAGACGGATATTGGAGCAGTCCTGTCCCAGAGTGCATCCCAGTAGAGTGTCCCCAACCTGTAGAGATAGCTAACGGCATAGTGGACGTTCAGGGACTGATGTACCTCAGCACGGCTCTCTACAGCTGTAAACCTGGGTATAGCTTGGTTGGTAACGCTACAGTACTCTGTGGTGAAAGTGGGCTCTGGATCGGAGGTGTACCTTCCTGTCAACCAATCGAGTGTCCCGTCCCGAAAGAGATACCCAATGGGAAGGTGGCATATACCAAACTCCAGTTCAACCACGTGGTCAACTTCTCCTGTCATCGCGGTTACCGTCTACATGGTCCCAAGACGCTGAAGTGTCTAGCGAACGGGGAGTGGGACCAGGGGACGCCCGTGTGCGTCCAGATCTACTGCGCTCCACCGAACCCCATAGACAACGGCTTTGTGGAGGGTCTCGACCACAAGTTCGGCGTCACCATCTTCTACAGCTGTTTCCCCGGCTTCCAATTGGTCGGCCAGAACCACCTGACCTGTGAGGAGTTCGGTTGGTCCAGTTCCGTCCCAGTCTGCATCCCCTCTGACTGCGGCCTTCCCCCTCATATCGACTTCGGCGAGTATTCGAGGCTCTTGGATCCGAATGCGGAGCTAGCCGGGAGGGACGCTGCTATAACCTCCAGGCCTATAGGTGGTGCTACAGTGCCATTATCACCCATGGATATGAGTTTCCTGCATGGGACTGTAATAGTGTACCGCTGCCATAAGAGCTATGAGCTTACAACCTCTACTGCCTTAGTGTGCCTGGAGGAGGGGAGGTGGAACGGGACAGCTCCCATGTGTGTTCCTGCCGAGTGTGAGGATCCGCCAAGCCCGGACCACGGTTCTGTGAACGTCACAGACACATCCCTGGGTAGCCTGGTGAAGTACAGCTGTGAGGAGGGCTACGAGTTAGAGGGGGAGTCAGTCAGACAGTGTGTGGCGGGCCGACAGTGGAGCGACGTACCGCCTGTCTGCCGACCTATATCCTGCGGTGACCCGGGTGGCATCGATAACGGCTCGGCCGAGGGAGACTCCTTCCTGTATCTGGAGGTGTTGCGTTACGAGTGTAGTTCCGGGTTCATCCTGAAGGGCGGTGACACCAGGACCTGTAAGTCAGATGGGAAGTGGGATGCTGAGAAGCCTTGGTGTGAGCCTATCTCCTGTGGCTCTCCCGTCATTCCTAGTGATGTCACTGTGACAGGGAAGGAACATACGTTTAACAAACATGTAGCGCTGAGCTGTAAGTCCGGCTTTCTCCTACAAGGCCCCTCTGTTAGTGTCTGTCAGGCTGATGGTACCTGGAGTCATGGGTCGCCTGAGTGCCGTCCAGCCCACTGCGGTAGACCAGCATCCATCCCCAACGGTCGAGTCCTGGGCTCTGACTTTGGCTACAGCCGTGAGGTGTGGTATGAGTGTGAGGAGGGGTACATCCTCAGCGGTGGCGAACCCAAACGGATGTGTCGAGGGGACGGACTCTGGGGGGAAGGACCCACCCCTCGCTGTGACATCATCGCCTGTGACCCGCCGCAGGACATCAGCCACGGTTACCTCAACGGCTCCAGCTTCCACTATGATGATGTCGTGGAGTATGTGTGTTTCGACGGGTACGAGGTCTTCGGTGACCCCGTCTTACGCTGTTCCGCCCAAGGCCATTGGGTCGGGACGGTACCGGAGTGCCGCACCTGCCTCTGCACCCCTCCAGTGTTAAAATACGGGGTGGTGCTGGGGCACGACCACGCCTGCGGCGACCGCGTCTTCTTCCTCTGCGACGAGGGCTATAAGGTCCTGGGGCCGGCGGCTGCAACTTGTGAGAAGGGCGGGGTGTGGAGCCCGGGTGTTCCTGTGTGTGGCCGGGGTAGGTGCGTGGCTGCCCCGCCTGCAGTACCCCATGCTGTCCTGCAGGGCGCCAGTGCCACTGTCCCAGACACAGTTACCTACATGTGCAGGCCGGGTTACCAGATGAAGGGGTCCTACCCCCATGTTACCTGTGGCAGGGAGGGCAGGTGGGGCGAGGTGAGGATCAGCTGTGAGCCCATCTCCTGTGGAGAGCCAACTGCTAAACAACATGCCCACATGGTGGGAGAGATGTTCACCTTCGGAAGCCAGATCCAATATAGGTGAATTTGAACTTCTGTATCTTTCAGAGAGTTAAAACCTCTTTGTTCATATAGGTGTTAGAGAAGTTATATTCAAGTAGATAGTATGATATTTATTATCCCTCTTTCTCTCCCTCTTCCCGCCCCTCTTTCTCGCTCTCTCACATCCTCTCTCCCTCATTCTCGTTCTCTTCCTGTCTCTCTCCCTCCCTCACCGACATCGCCCATTTCTCTCTCTCTCTCTCTCTCTCTCTCTCTCTCTCTCTCTCTCTCTCTCTCACTCTAGGTGTGATGAGGGGTATGAGCTGACCAGCCAGTCTGACTCTCTGACCTGTCAATATGACGGCACCTGGTCTAAACACATCATCAGGTGCCGCCCCGCCCCATGCCTGCTCCCTGCCAACCTCACCACCCACGTCCTGGTCACGGGGGAGGATCTCACCCCTGTAGGGGGGACTGTCACCTTCTCCTGCCCACCTGGGTTCCTCCTGCAGGGGCCAGGCCTGGCAGAGTGTCTGGTAAGACCGTTTTAATGCACTGAAAACATGGAGATGATTTACACACAATTTACATCCACTCAAGTGTCGACATGGTCAATGTGTTGCAATGGTCAGTCGCTGGATAACATTTTAATATAATATACACTGAGTGCACCAAACATTAGCAGCCCCTTTTGCCCTCAAATCAGCCTCAATTCGATGGGGAGTGGACTCAAGGTGTCGAAAGTGTTCTGGTCCATGTTGACTCCACAGGGATGCTGGTCCATGTTGACTCCAATGCTTCCTTCGGTTGTGTCAACATGGCTGGATGTCCTTTGGGTGGTGGACCATTCTTGATACACATAGGAAACTGTTGAGCATTTAAAAACCCAGCAGCATACAGTTCTTGACACTCAAACCGTTGCGCTGACACCTACTACCATACCCCGTTCAAAGGCACTTAAATATTTTGTCCTACCCATTCACCCTTTGAATGGTACACATACACAATCCATGTCTCATTTGTGCCAAGGCTTAAAAATCCTTCTTTAACCTGTCTGCTCCCCTTCATCTACACTGATTGAAGTGGATTTAACAAGTGACATCAATAAGGGATCATACATTTCACGCGGATTCACCTGGTCAGTCTGTGTCATGGAAAGAGCAGGTGTTCCTAATGATTTGTACACTCAGTGTGTTCCACAATACACACAACTTTCTCATTTCTACTTTTTTTACTCTAGACAGTTCTCTGGTCCGTAATCACATTTCTCTCAATCCTTCCTATGTTCTTTCTGGCTTTTCATCATTTACATTTTAGTCGTTTAGCATCTAGCGCGATTTACAGATCCACCATTCACAGATGTTTACAGAACATGAATTAATGTCATGATTATTAACTCATTCTGTTGTTGTAGCTGGGTGGTAGCTGGTCTCCAGGCCTCTCCTCTGTCTCCTGTGTTCTGGTGGTTTGTGAGAAACCTCCTCCTCTTCCTCATGGTATCTCTAAGGGGGACAGTTACAGCTGCGGAGACATCGTCTTGTACACCTGCTTGTCTGGGTTTGAGATGAAGGTAATATCTGATACAAAATTGTATTATTACAATATTTACATTACAATATTATTACAGAAAAGAGAAAAATATAGACAATTTAGCTTGAATTTCAAATAAAATACAATTTTATTTGTTATATGCGCCAAATACAACAGATGTACTGTAGACCTTACCGAGAAATGCTTACTGACAAGCCCTTAACCAACAATGCAGAAATACACCAGAAAATTACATAAAAATATTGAGGTATATACAGGGGGTACCAGTACCGAGTCAATGTGCAGGGGTATAGGTTAGTCAAGGTAATTTGTAAAGTGATAATAAATAGATAATAAACAGCGAGTAGCAGCATTGTAAAAACAGATGGGGGGGGGGGTTAATGTAAACAGTCCGGGTGGCCATTTGATGAATTGTTCAGAATTCTTATGGCTTGGGGGTGGGAGCTGTTAAGGAGCCTTTTTGTGCAAAACCTCATTGATCATAATATTCTGAGTGCATGGAATTGAGTGCATGGAATCTTTCCAATTGCTACAGTGAGAAATCGAATAAATTCTACTTTCACTCTTACTTTGGGTGAAAAGTAATCTGCTAATGCCTGGGCTAATGTTCCATTACTGGAAATAACATGATGCAATTTCCTATAAAATGGTGGGTCATAATGTTAGCAGAGAAAGCTGAGTCACTGAGAGAAAGCTGAGTCACTGTATGTTTACAGAGAGATTCACAATGCCCGGTGTGTTACGGTTTTCCTCCGTCGAAGGAGAGTCGGACCAAAATGCAGCGTGGTATTTTTGATACATGTTTAATGACGATGAAAAAATGAACAATACAAAAACAACAAGCGGACCGTGAAAACCTATACAGCCTATCTGGTGACAACAAACACAGAGACAGGAACAATCACCCACAAAACACTCAAAGAATATGGCTGCCTAAATATGGTTCCCAATCAGAGACAATGATAAACACCTGCCTCTGATTGAGAACCACTCCAGACAGCCATAGACTATGCTAGATACCCCCACTAAACCACACACCCAATACCTAACAAAACCCCAAGACAAAACACACCACAATAAACCCATGTCACACCCTGGCCTGACCAAAATAATAAAGAAAACACAATATACTTTGACCAGGGCGTGACACAGTGTCTATTTGGTGTATACAGTATGTCTTCAGTGTTTAATACTGTGACTCACCTTGTTACAGGGAGACTCTGTGCAAACCTGTCAAGGAGATAGAACATGGAATGGGGCTCAGCCTACCTGTGTCGGTAAGTGTGTGCGTGTTTGCGTTTGAGCACACGTCCAATCCGTTCATTCATGCAATGCTTATGAACCCCATTTAACTCCAGTTTCCTTCTTCCATCTTGTGCGTCCTCAGCTGTGTCGTGTGGTCCACCTCCCTCAGTGGAGAATGCAGAGTTACAGGCATCAGGGGAGACGTACCAGAGCAACGTCAGCTATGCTTGCAACCCTGGCCTACATCTAATTGGTCCACAGAACCTCACCTGTTTGGCCAACGGAACATGGAGTTTGCCTGCACCAACGTGTGAAGGTATGAGTTATTCCTACTTCATCGTATTGTCCACAGTCTGTATCTGTTCAAATGTCTCCTAAGCAATGGTTTTGGAAATGTTTGACAAGGCAACTTGAAATGTGAAGCATGGAAAATCAAGGTTCTTTATTACCCTCCCCTCTCTTTCTTTCTCCATCTTTCTCTCCCTCTTCCTCTCTCCCCTCTCCCTCTATACTTCTCTCTCCTTCTCCCACTCCCCCTCTCAGTTGGCCAGGGTTGTAACATCCCCAAGGAGTTGTTGAATGGCAGGGTGCAGGAGCAGAGCCTGACCACCGGGCGTGCTGTAGCGTTTCAGTGTGATAAAGGCTATGCCCTACAGGGGGATGCTCTGGTGGCCTGTATGGCCGATGGGACATGGAGCTCCATCTTCCCCTTCTGTCAACGTAAGACTCTGAGACAAACATGAATGTGTTCGAATCTCTTCTTTTTCTTCTTGCTTCATAGTATCAGGGCAGGAGTTTTTCTTGGTCAGGTCACGTGACTGAAAAGAGGGTCCAGTTTTTCCTGGTGAGGTCACATGGTCAGGGAAACCTCCTGACAGAATAAAAGAGACAGCTAATGGTTTTATCTTATTCATGTAGCTCAGGCTCTGTACTTACTAGTGGTTTGCACCCAATCTACACTGAGAACAAACCAGAGAAAATCAAATGTATTTCCACACCTCACATTCTTTAGGGGTTTGGACATCAGCTTTGCACAACAGACCACACAGGGTGGGGAGGGTTGACAAACACAGATACACACACTAATACCACATCACAGAGGAAGGGGAGGGTTGACAAACACAGATACACACACTAATACCACACCACAGAGGAAGGGGAGGGTTGACAAACACACACACACGCGCACACACACACACACACACACACACACACACACACACACACACACACACACACACAAATACCACACCACAGAGGGAGGGAAGGGAGCGCCAACTCACACACACACACACACACACACACACACACCACACAGGGAGGGGAGGGAGGGCCGACACAGAATGCCTGTAATACTTTGCAACATCAACACTGTTTGACAGGCAGTTTCAAAACTGTAGCCAATGCCCTGGAAGTAATGTGATTAAGGCTGTTTCCACAGGCAGACAAATTCTGATATTTTGTCCACTAATTGGTCTTTTGACCAATCACATCAGATCTTTTAACATCAGATTGTTTTCAAGACCCTTTATTGAAAAAAATACCAAATCAAATCAAATTTGATTTGTCACATCCACATGGTATATGTGCAGATTTTTATGCGAGTGTAGAAAAATGCTTGTGCTTTTCTCTACACATATTACAATGCAGCAATATCCAACGAGTAATCTAGCCTAACAATTTCACAACAGCTACCTTATACACACAAGTGTAAAATAATTAATAAGAATATGTACATAAAAATATATGAATAAGTGATGGTATAGAATGGCATAGGCAAGGTGCAGTGGATGGTATAGAGTACAGTATATACATATGAGATGAGTAATGTAGGGTATCTACACATATAAAATTAGCACTGTTTAAAGTGGCTAGTGATACATTACATCAAGATGGCAAGATGCAGTAGAAGGTATAGAGTACAGTATATACATATGAGATGAGTAATGTAGGGTATCTACACATATAGAATTAGCACTGTTTAAAGTGGCTAGTGATACATTACATCAAGATAGCAAGATGCAGTAGATGGTATCGAGTACAGTATATACATATAAGATGAGTAATGTAGGGTATCTACACATATAGAATTAGCACTGTTTAAAGTGGCTAGTGATACATTACATCAAGATAGCAAGGTGCAGTAGATGGTATTGAGTACAGTATATACATGTAAGATGAGTAATGTAGGGTATGTAAACATTATATGAAGTGCCATCGACGTGTCTGCTTGGGGGGATATATGTGGCTGTGATTATAATCGAAGAGAATTCTCTAGGTAGATAACGCGGTCGGCATTTGATTGTGAGAAATTCTAAGTCAAGTGAAAAGAAGGACTTGAGTTCCTGTATGTTGTTATGATCACACCACGTCTCGTTAAACATAAGGCATACACCCTTCTTCTTACCAGAAAGATGCTTGTTTTGGGCTGCCTGTGGATACGCAGTATAAGAGCACTGATGGATGATTGAGGCTAAATGAAATGACAGCCTGACCTGGTGTATCTAAGCTCCTTAGATTAGGTTCCTTTGACACGATCATTAGGCAAGTTTCCAGGTTTATTAGAGAAAAGCTATGTAGCAACAAAAAAACATTGCGACATGTGTAATGGAAATGGGCGCTATCGAATACATTTTATAAAGATCGACAGCATCGACAGGGGTGGATTTGCATGTTGTCTAATTTTCTTTATTGCGACAAATGGAAAATATGTTTTTCGAATAAATTATATGATGCCAAATCATTGTTTAAGGTACGCAGGGCATGTGATGTCATTACGCAACTATAAAGCTCTACTACTGATTTAATCCTAAATGCCTACTGCTTGCTAAATCTATTTTTCAACTCTAAAAAGAACATGTCATTGCAGGACAGGGATTGTCTGGACTTTTGAGAGTGCCAGAATTGCTTCGCCTTGCTTTTCGGTTGGCTGGATGCAAGTTTCACCATCCAATTTGTTTCCAGATCTACAGCAGGAGTGCAAGTTTCACCATGATGATACGTTGGCACATGATCATTATTGGAATGGCAAATATTGGTACATTCTTGCTGGCTTTTGCAGGTTACCTGAGATGTGAAACAGATCAGTGGGAGGGGCATAGGCAACCACCTTTTTATTATTATTTATAATGACGGCCTACCCCGACTGTGAGCCGCCCTATGGGAATCCAAATCACGGCCGGATGTGATGCATCCTGGATTTGAACCAGGGACTGTAGTGACACCTCTTGCACTGAGATGCAGTGCCTTAGACCGCTGCACCACTCGGGAGTCCAATGTGCAATTAGCCTAAATGGATCATGGAAACCAGTTCATTTTTATTCGACAGTAGGTTTTTGCGGAAAAGTTTTTATTTTAAGGCGTCATTACAGTTCAATGGAAATGCACCGTTACAGGCAATCCAGTTTCGATGCAAACTTTCTAAACGTTGACAACAACCAAAAATCACTGGATAAAGGTAATGGAAACGCAGCTACTGACTCAGCTTTTCCCAGAGTGATATTCTGCTACTTGAGCAAAGCGTGTAATAGAGAACTCTGTCATTATAGGTGACCCACAGAGCTGACATAGTCTCACAAATATTTACACACCTTGTTATGACATGTACATGTAGCCCCTGGGCTTTTGCTGAACCTGTCTCTAATCCACCATCATACCCTGTATACACACATTCATACATATTCATGCTCCCCTATTGCTATTCCCCCCTGCATTTGTCATGTCTACATCATAATCCAATACTATACTCTGTGTCTCCCCATGCAGCCAAACCATGTCCCCCTCCCCCTGGATGGAAAGAGAGCAGTGGGAGTGTTAACACTTCTAAACGGCTCTTCTATGTGGGTCAGTCATTACCGTCCACCTGTCCCAAGGGCCACCAGGGAAAAGGCACCGCCTCCATCACCTGTAGGAGCGACCAGACATGGACCCCAGTCAGCACTGCCTGTGAGAGTGAGTAGAGGCTTTAAACTACTGTTCTTCAAGCCTGGTCCTGGAGATCCACATGGGGTGTATAGGATGTGTTGCCAACTACCTTTTTTTACCTGGTTAACTAAGGTTAATAAATAAACCATTAACCTCTAGCGTCGAGCAATCCCGTATCCGGGAGCGTAATCATAGCCTCAAGCTCATTAGCATAATGCAACGTTAACTATTCATGAAAATCGCAAATTAAATGAAATAAATATATTGGCTCACAAGCTTAGCCTTTTGTTAACAACACTGTCATCCTAGATGTTCAAAATATGCTTTTCAACCATAGCTACACAAGCATTTGTGTAAGAGTATTGATAGCTAGCATAGCATTAAGCCTAGCATTCAGCAGGCAACATTTTCACAAAAACAAGAAAAGCATTCAAATAAAATCATTTACAGTGCCTTGCGAAAGTATTCGGCCCCCTTGAACTTTGCGACTTTTTGCCACATTTCAGGCTTCAAACATAAAGATATGAAACTGTATTTTTTTGTGAAGAATCAACAACAAGTGGGACACAATCATGAAGTGGAACGACATTTATTGGATATTTCAAGCTTTTTTTTAAATCAAAAACTGAAAAATTGGGAGTGCAAAATTATTCAGCCCCTTTACTTTCAGTGCAGCAAACTCTCTCCAGATGTTCAGTGAGGATCTCTGAATGATCCAATGTTGACCTAAATGACTAATGATGATAAATACAATTCACCTGTGTGTAATCAAGTCTCCGTATAAATGCACCTGCACTGTGATAGTCTCAGAGGTCCGTTAAAAGTGCAGAGAGCATCATGAAGAACAAGGAACACACCAGGCAGGTCCGAGATACTGCTGTGAAGAAGTTTAAAGCCGGATTTGGATACAAAAAGATTTCCCAAGCTTTAAACATCCCAAGGAGAACTGTGCAAGCGATAATATTGAAATGGAAGGAGTATCAGACCACTGCAAATCTACCAAGACCTGGCCGTCCCTCTAAACTTTCAGCTCATACAAGGAGAAGACTGATCAGAAATGCAGCCAAGAGGCCCATGATCACTCTGGATGAACTGCAGAGATCTACAGCTGAGGTGGGAGACTCTGTCCATAAGGACAACAATCAGTCGTATATTGCACAAATCTGGCCTTTATGGAAGTGGCAAGAAGAAAGCCATTTCTTAAAGATATCCATAAAAAGTGTTGTTTAAAGTTTGCCACAAGCCACCTGGGAGACACACCAAACATGTGGAAGAAGGTGCTCTAGTCAGATGAAACCAAAATTTAACTTTTTGGCAACAATGCAAAACGTTATGTTTGGCGTAAAAGCAACACAGCTCATCACCCTGAACACACCATACCCACCGTCAAACATGGTGGTGGCAGCATCATGGTTTGGGCCTGCTTTTCTTCAGCAGGGACAGGGAAGATGGTTAAAATTGATGGGAAGATGGATGGAGCCAAATACAGGACCATTCTGGAAGAAAACCTGATGGAGTCTGCAAAAGACCTGAGACTGGGACGGAGATTTGTCTTCCAACAAGACAATGATCCAAAACATAAAGCAAAATCTACAATGGAATGGTTCAAAAATAAACATATCCAGGTGCTAGAATGGCCAAGTCAAAGTCCAGACCTGAATCCAATCGAGAATCTGTGGAAAGAACTGAAAACTGCTGTTCACAAATGCTCTCCATCCAACCTTACTGAGCTCGAGCTGTTTTGCAAGGAGGAATGGGAAAAAATTTCAGTCTCTCGATGTGCAAAACTGATAGACACATACCCCAAGCGACATACAGCTGTAATCGCAGCAAAAGGTGGCGCTACAAAGTATTAACTTAAGGGGGCTGAATAATTTTGCACGCCCAATTTTTCAGTTTTTGATTTGTTAAAAAAGTTTGAAATATCCAATAAATGTCGTTCCACTTCATGATTGTGTCCCACTTGTTGTTGATTCTTCACAAAAAAATACAGTTTTATATCTTTGTTTGAAGCCTGAAATGTGGCAAAAGGTTGCAAAGTTCAAGGGGGCCGAATACTTTCGCAAGGCACTGTACCTTTGAAGAACTTCGGATGTTTTCAATGAGGAGACTCTCAGTTAGATAGCAAAAGTTCAGTTTGTCCAAAAAGATTATATGTGTAGGAGAAATCGTTCCATATAAGGAGACATTGGAACAAAATCTGGGGCATTTCCTGTATGAAATTTCATCTTGGTTTCGCCTGTAGCATTAGTTTTGGGGCACTCACAGACAATATCTTTGCAGTTTTGGAAACGTCAGAGTGTTTTCTTTCCAAAGCTGTCAATTATATGCATCGTTGAGCATCTTTTCGTGACGAAATATCTTGTTTAAAACGGGAACGTTTTTTTATCCAAAAATTAAAAGAGCTCCCCCTATATCGAAGAAGTTAACCACTAAACTAGTGCAGGGCCAGCCTTAGCGACATTGGCAGAAAGCAGATGTTGCTGGTTTTTAGGGATACAGTATTTTCAGACTAACTTCTGTGGAGACTTTGCTCAGGCATCTTTCTATGCCTGCTAAGTTAGGTTAGCGCAGGGCTAGAATGAAAGCCTGAACACAAAACCTACCTCATCAGGACAACCCAGTATACTACGCCGAGAGTGTCTGATCAACAATGTAAGATATGACTAGTAGGTAGGCTACACCAACCCCTCCACCACATATTAGTATTTTATTACTTCACATCCCAACGAGGATATTGACATTGGAACGAAACGACAATTGAAAGATAAGGTGTAGCATTCTAGGTCAACATAGAAGGTTTGAATCTTACTTCCTCTGTCAACTCTCTCTCTATCTCTCTCTCTATACACCTTCATCTGGTACACGTCAAGGTTAGTGTTTTATTAAAAAGAACAGCCATAAAATCAGTGCAGCCATGAAGTGTGTTCTCTAGGTTGTGTCCGAAATGGCACTCTGCTCCCTATATAGTGCACTACTTTTGACCCTAGCCCTATGGGCCCTGGTTTTAACAGTAGTGCACTATATAGTGAATAGGCTTCCATTTCAGCAGCCTACAGTAGGTGGAAGGAACACCCATGTCCCAGAGGGTAGATGTGAGAGATTAGTTTCTGTTGAGAATGAGTCAGCATATTGATATTGCTGTTTACCGGGTGGGAGTTTACTCTGATATAATGTAGAAATGCGTACCAAATGACCTCCTATTCCCTTTATAGTCCACTACTATTGACCAGGGTCCATAGAGCTCTCATCAAAAGTAGTGCACTATATTGGGAAAATGACGCCATTTGGGACGTGATCGAGGGCTGGATTCAAGTATCGTGGAAGATCAGCGTAAAAAAGGTAATTTCTGGTTGGGCCGACATACACAGCGTTTACCGTGAATACAGTCTCCACGGCCGCTGGAACATTGCTTTTAATTGCCCTTAGTTCTCTCAGATTCCTAGAATCGCTCCACTATCCCTGCTCACAAAGACACAGATATCACTTGAGTCTGTAAAAGAGAAACACATACAGTTGAAGTCGGAAGTTTACATACACTTAAGTTGGAGTCATTAAAACTCGTTTTTTCAACCACTCCACAAATGTCTTGTTAAAAAAACTATAGTTTTGGCAAGTCGGTGAGGACATTTACTTTGACACAAGTAACTTTTCCAACAATTGTTAACCAGATGGATTACTTCACTTACAATTCACTGTATCACAATTCCAGTGGGTCAGAAGTTTACATACACCAAGTTGACTGTGCCTTTTAACAGCTTGGAAAATTCCAGAAAATTAAGTCATGGCTTTAGAAGCTTCTAATAGGCTAATTGACATCATTTGAGACAATTGGAGGTGCACCTGTGGATGTATTTCAAGGCCTACCTTCAAACTCAGTGTCTCTTTGGTTGACATCATGGGAAAATCAAAAGAAATCAGCCAAGACCACAGAAAAAAAATTGTAGACCTCCACAAGTCTGGTTCATCCTTGGGTTCAATTTTCAAACGCCTGAAGGTACCACGTTCATCTATACAAACAATAGTACGCAAGTATAAATATAATGGCACCACTCAGCCTTCATACCGCTCAGGAAGGAGACGCGTTCTGTCTCCGAGAGATGAACGTACTTTGGTGCGAAAAGTGCAAATCAATCACAGAACAACAGCAACGGACCTTGTGAAGATGCTGGAAGAAACGGGTACAAAAGTATCTATATCCACAGTAAAACGAGTCCGATATCGACATAACCTGAAAGGCCGCTCAGCAAGGAAGAAGCCACTGCTCCAAAACTGCCATAAAAAAAGCCAGACTATGGTTTGCAACTGCACATGGGGACAAAGATCATACTTTATGGAGAAATGTCCTCTGGTCTGATGAAACAAAAATAGAATTGTTTGGCCATAATGACCATTGTTATGATTGGAGGAAAAAAGGGGGAGGCTTGCAAGCCGAAGAACACCATCCCAACCGTGAAGCACGGGGGTAGCAGCATCATGTTGTGGGTGTGCTTTGCTGCAGGAGGGTCTGGTGCACTTCACAAAATTGATGACATCATGAGGGAGGGAAAATTGTGTGGATATATTGAAGCAACATTTCAAGACATCAGTCAGGAAGTTAAAGCTTGGTCGCAAATGGGTCTTCCAAATGGACAATGACCCCAAGAATACTTCCAAAGTTGTGGCAAAATGGCTTAAGGACAAGAAAGTCAAGGAATTGGAGTGGCCATCACAAAGCCCTGACCTCAATCCCATAGTAAATTTGTGGGCAGAACTGAAAAAGTGTGTGCGAGCAAGGAGGCCTACCCACTTGACTCAGTTACACCAGCTCTGTCAGGAGGAATGGGCCAAAATTCAACCAACTTATTGTGGGAAGCTTGTGGAAGGCTACCTGAAATGTTTGACCAAAGTGAAACAATTTAAAGGCAATGATACCACATACTAATTGAGTGTATGTAAACTTCTGACCCACTGGGAATGTGATGTAGGAAATAAAAGCTGAAATAAATCATTCTCTCTACTATTATTCTGACATTTCACATTCCTAAAATAATGTGGTGATCCCAACTGACCTAAGACAGGGAATTTTTACTAGGACTAAATGTCAGAAATTGTGAAAAACTGAGTATAAATGTATTTGGCTAAGGTGTATAAACTTCCGACTTCAACTGTAGTGTATTCTCACACAAGCGTTTACACATACTGATACACGACTTGACCCATGTACAGAACATGTTCAACTCACACAAGCACTTTTTTATAGCAGCTTTAGCTGCTTATATAATATCTCGTGGACGGATCTACGTAAACAACTGGTACCATAGAATCTGTGAGGAAGGAATGGCATCTGTGGAATTACAAGCAGCAGTAGTTCCAGGGCTTGGGCTGTTTTTTTTGACAAATCACCATTTTGCAGGCGTGAGCATCTTTCCAATTTTGGGGGGGGGGCGTTTCGTCCCATAACGTGCAAAGAGAGAGGGTGGAGCTCGTCATTCTAGCATCTCTTCATCTCTTAACAAGTATGGACCCAGAACTTAATCGCGCAGCTGACCAATTATGTGACACTTTAGTTTAGAATTAACCAAGGTGACTGTTTAAAAAAACTGAATTTACTGCTGTTGTTTCACCCACAACACACAGGTCAGAAATGTGGAAGCCAGCAGACGGTGAGCACATAGGCCACTTAAAACAAGATTAACATGGGGAAATCTCTGAGGCTCAGGTTGTTTGCAAAGCAAAATCATTGCTGCACATTCTAAACCATTTCCTGTTGCGCTGTGTTTCCTTCCAAGCAAGTGTGTTTCTTGAATGAATGGTGGGAACATACAATTTTGAATTAGAATGGGATTTCTATGGGGATGGATCTGTACATGTACAAGTCTAGTGTAATATATAAAATCATTTTTAACAGAATGAGTCTCTAGTGTGGTGGAAATGATCCAACCATTATGTAGGTTGGTGGAAATCCCCATTGACTGAGGATGAGGGGTCTCCATTATGTAGCTTGGTGGAAATCCCCATTGACTGAGGATGAGGGGTCTCCATTATGTAGCTTGGTGGAAATCCCCATTGACTGAGGATGAGGGGTCTCCATTATGTAGCTTGGTGGAAATCCCCATTGACTGAGGATGAGGGATCTCCATTATGTAGCTTGGTGGAAATCCCCATTGACTGAGGATGAGGGGTCTCCATTATGTAGGTTGGTGGAAATCCCCATTGACTGAGGATGAGGGGTCTCCATTATGTAGGTTGGTGGAAATCCCCATTGACTGAGGATGAGGGGTCTCCATTATGTAGGTTGGTGGAAATCCCCATTGACTGAGGATGAGGGGTCTCCATTATGTAGGTTGGTGGAAATCCCCATTGACTGAGGATGAGGGGTCTCCATTATATAGCTTGGTGGAAATCCCCATTGACTGAGGATGAGGGGTCTCCATTATGTAGCTTGGTGGAAATCCCCATTGACTGAGGATGAGGGGTCTCCATTATGTAGGTTGGTGGAAATCCCCATTGACTGAGGATGAGGGGTCTCCATTATGTAGGTTGGTGGAAATCCCCATTGACTGAGGATGAGGGGTCTCCATTATGTAGATGTGTAAAGATGATGTATTCATCAATCCGACTCCATTATTAAGCGAATGCTACAGACCCATAGTCATATCCAGTGGGGACAGCAGCGGTTGCGATCCACTCAGAATACTATGAATACTATGAATACTATGAATATTATGCGCGTGTCCAGGTTTACCGTTATATAATTATTAAGAGGTTAAGGGAAAAAGAGCTAATATCTTTGAGCCAGTGTCCTAGCATTAAATGGCTAAGTTAACCTTAGCTCAGAGATGCACAGTTAGAGATTGAGCATATATGCTATGTATATTGTAAATAACATTTACCATTACACATTTCACCAAATAAGAATTCAAGGAATATTAGTCAGAAATGTGAAGACTACGGTTCCTATCCATTTAAAAGTAATCTGATTCACCACAGTTACGCAATAAGAATACAATTAACAAATGGTACACAGCAGAAATCTTCACGATAAAAAGAATACAACATATGAGAAGTCTTAACAGCATAGACAGATTCACAGCTATGACATACAAACGTATATCAGGAGATTGGTTTACCAATGACTCCATGATCAACATTTAAAACCAGCTTTCATTCTTCCAGTAGCGGCAACTATTGTCTCTCCTCTGTCTCTGTCTCTCCTCTGTCTCTCCTCTGTCTCTGTCTCTCCTCTGCCTGTCTCTCCTCTGTCTCTGTCTCTCCTCTGTCTCTGTCTCTCCTCTGTCTCTGTCTCTCCTCTGTCTCTGTCTCTCCTCTGTCTCTGTCTCTCCTCTGTCTCTCCCCTGTCTCTGTCTGTCCTCTGTCTCTGTCTCTCCTCTGTCTCTGTCTCTCCTCTGTCTCTGTCTCTCCTCTGTCTCTGTCTCTCCTGTCTCTCCTCTGTCTCTGTCTCTCCTGTCTCTGTCTCTGTCTCTCCTCTGTCTCTGTCTCTCCTCTGTCTCTGTCTCTCCTCTGTCTCTGTCTCTCCTGTCTCTCCTCTGTCTCTGTCTCTCCTGTCTCTGTCTCTGTCTCTCCTCTGTCTCTGTCTCGTCTCTGTCTCTGTCTCTCCTCTGTCTCTGTCTCTCCTCTGTCTCTGTCTCTGTCTCTCCTGTCTCTCCTCTGTCTCTCCTCTCTCTGTCTCTGTCTCTCCTCTGTCTCTCCTCTGTCTCTGTCTCTGTCTCTCCTCTGTTTCTCCTCTGTCTCTCCTCTGTCTCTCCTCTGTCTCTGTCTCTCCTCTCTCTGTCTCTGTCTCTCCTCTGTCTCTGTCTCTCCTCTGTCTCTGTCTCTGTCTCTCCTCTCTCTGTCTCGGTCTCTCCTCTGTCTCTCCTCTGTCTCTGTCTCTCCTCTGTCTCTCCTCTCTCTGTCTCTGTCTCTCCTCTGTCTCTCCTCTGTCTCTGTCTCTCCTCTGTCTCTGTCTCTGTCTCTGTCTCTGTCTCTGTCTCTGTCTCTGTCTCTCCTCTCTCTGTCTCTGTCTCTCCTCTGTCTCTCCTCTGTCTCTCCTCTGTCTCTCCTCTGTCTCTGTCTCTCCTCTGTCTCTCCTCTCTCTGTCTCTGTCTCTCCTCTGTCTCTCCTCTGTCTCTGTCTCTCCTCTGTCTCTGTCTCTGTCTCTGTCTCTGTCTCTCCTCTCTCTGTCTCTGTCTCTCCTCTGTCTCTCCTCTGTCTCTCCTCTGTCTCTGTCTCTCCTCTCTCTGTCTCTGTCTATCCTCTGTCTCTGTCTCTCCTGTCTCTCCCAGTATGTCCTATCTTCTAATTAACATCACTGCGTGGCCCAAAACATTAAAACAAAAGGCATACAGTTTCACATGCAATCTCTATTCTAATCGCCACACCTCAACAACACTGTATGATAAAAGCTGACCCCAGTGTCGCTCCTCTTTGAACTATTCACCTTCTGACGAACATAATAACATTTGATGTGTAACAATAAATCCATAGCAATTACAGTACAATAAAACATATAAAAATTCATAGCTCTTTATGAACTCTTGAAACAATCCAAACATGACAATTTAATTCATACAGTAACATTCATTTAGTCGATTGAAGTTTTGTCAGATAGTCCCTGATAAGGTGTGTTTGACCTCTGCGGTAGCCCACAGATGGTCTGCCTTCCAAACAATATCATAAATGGTGATTGAGTCATCACGCTGTGCTCCCACGCTAGTCAGTCGCCTTCTCTCATTCTTCCAAGAAACAAGGAGGCATCTGTGCAGTGGGTAACGCGATATGCTGGTCTTTCTGTGAGTCTTTGGGATCATGATACTGTGTCAAGTCCACAGTTCTTTTTCATTAACTCTTTTTACTATACAGAAGTGAACTTGTAACATAACAATATTATATAATTGCAGAAACTCAATATGTACATTGATATAGGATCCACCCCTGCATGTTTTCTCCCTTTCTGTCTGCGAGACCTGCTTACTGCACATTGACCATGGATCCTTACTATCGTCTTCTGTAGTTTTCCATCACTTCCTCTCCTCTTCTCGTCTCTGTCTCTGTCTCTCCTCTGTCTCTGTCTCTGTCTCTGTCTCTGTCTCTGTCTCTCCTCTGTCTCTCTGTCTCTCCTCTGTTTCTGTATCTCCTCTGTCTCTGTCTCTGTCTCTCCTCTGTCTCTCTCTCCTCTGTCTTTGTCTCTGTCTCTCCTCTGTCTCTGTCTCTGTCTCTCCTCTGTCTCTGTCTCTCCTCTGTCTCTCCTCTGTCTCTCTGCTGTCTCTGTCTCTGTCTCTCCGCTGTCTCTGTCTCTGTCTCTCCTCTGTCTCTGCCTCTGTCTCTCCTCTGTCTCTGCCTCTGTCTCTCCTCTGTCTCTGTCTCTCCTCTGTCTCTCCACTGTCTCCCCTCTGTCTCCCCTCTGTCTCCCCTCTGTCTCTGTCTCTCCTCTGTCTCTGCCTCTGTCTCTCCTCTGTCTCTGTCTCTCCTCTGTCTCTGTCTCTCCACTGTCTCCCCTCTGTCTCCCCTCTGTCTCCCCTCTGTCTCCCCTCTGTCTCTGTCTCTCCTCTGTCTCTGTCTCCCCTCTGTCTCCCCTCTGTCTCTGTCTCTCCTCTGTATGTCTCTCCGCTGTCTCTGTCTCTGTCTCTCCTCTGTCTCTGATATAGGATCCACCCCTGCATGTTTTCTCCCTTTCTGTCTGCGAGACCTGCTTACTGCACATAGACCATGGATCCTTACTATCGTCTTCTGTAGTTTTCCATCACTTCCTCTCCTCTTCTCGTCTCTCCTCTGTCTCTGTCTCTCCTCTGTCTCTGTCTCTCCTCTGTCTCTGTCTCTGTCTCTGTCTCTGTCTCTGTCTCTGTCTCTGTCTCTCCACTGCCTCGGTCTCTCCTCTGTCTCTCCGCTGTCTCTGTCTCTCCTCTGTCTCTCCGGTGTCTCTTCTCTGTCTCTCCTCTGTCTCTCCTGTCTCTCCTCTCTCTCCGCTGTCTCTCCGCTGTCTCTCTCTGTCTCTCCTCTGTCTCTCCTGTCTCTCCTCTGTCTCTCCTCTCTCTCCGCTGTCTCTGTCTCTCCTCTGTCTCTCTGCTGTCTCTGTCTCTCCTCTGTCTCTCCGCTGTCTCTGTCTCTCCGCTGTCTCTGTCTCTCCGCTGTCTCTTCTCTGTCTCTTCGCTGTCTCTCCGCTGTCTCTCTCTGTCTCTCCTCTGTCTCTCCTCTCTCTCCGCTGTCTCTGTCTCTCCTCTGTCTCTCCGCTGTCTCTGTCTCTCCTCTGTCTCTCCGCTGTCTCTTCTCTGTCTCTCCGCTGTCTCTCCGCTGTCTCTCTCTGTCTCTCCTCTGTCTCTCCTCTCTCTCCGCTGTCTCTGTCTCTCCTCTGTCTCTCCGCTGTCTCTTCTCTGTCTCTCCACTGTCTCTGTCTCTCTGCTGCCTCTGTCACTCCTCTGTCTCTGTCTCTCCTCTGTCTCTGTCTGTCTCTCCTCTGACTTTGTCTCTGTCTCTCCTCTGTCTCTGTCTATCCTCTGTCTCTGTCACTCCTCTGTCTCTGTCTCTCCTCTGTCTCTGTCTCTCCTCTGCCTCTGTCTCTCCACTGTCTCTGTCTCTCCGCTGTCTCTCCTCTGTCTCTCCTCTCTCTCTGTCTCTGTCTCTCCTCTGTCTCTGTCTCTCCTCTGTCTCTGTCACTCCTCTGTCTCTGTCTCTCCTCTGTCTCTGTCTCTGTCTGTCTCTCCTCTGTCTTTGTCTCTGTCTCTCCTCTGTCTCTGTCTCTCCGCTTTCTCTGTCTCTCCTCTGTCTCTGTCTCTCCGCTGTCTCTCTGTCTCTCCACTGCCTCGGTCTCTCCTCTGTCTCTCCGCTGTCTCTCCGCTGTCTCTCCTCTCTCTCTCCTCTGTCTCTCCTCTCTCTCTCCTCTGTCTCTCCGCTGTCTCTCTCTGTCTCTCCTCTGTCTCTCCTCTCTCTCTCCACTGCCTCTGTCTCTCTGCTGCCTCTGTCTCTCCACTGTCTCTGTCTCTCCGCTGTCTCTCCTCTGTCTCTCCTCTCTCTCTCCTCTGTCTCTCCTCTCTCTCTCCTCTGTCTCTCCGCTGTCTCTCTCTGTCTCTCCTCTGTCTCTGCCTCTGTCTCTCCACTGTCTCTGTCTCTCCTCTGTCACTCTCTGTCTCTCCTCTGTCTCTGTCTCTGTCTCTCCTCTCTCTCTCCTCTGTCTCTCCTCTCTCTCCTCTGTCTCTCCGCTGTCTCTCTCTGTCTCTCCTCTGTCTCTGCCTCTGTCTCTCCACTGTCTCTGTCTCTCCGCTGTCTCTCCTCTGTCTCTCCTCTCTCTCTCCTCTGTCTCTCCGCTGTCTCTCTCTGTCTCTCCTCTGTCTCTCCTCTGTCTCTCCTCTCTCTCTCCTCTGTCTCTCCTCTCTCTCTCCTCTGTCTCTCCTCTCTCTCTCCTCTGTCTCTCCGCTGTCTCTCTCTGTCTCTCCTCTGTCTCTGTCTCTGTCTCTCCGCTGTCTCTTTCTCTCCGCTGTCTCTGTCTCTCTGCTGTCTCTGTGTCTGTCTCTCCTCTGTCTCTGTGTCTGTCTCTCCTCTGTCTCTGTCTCTGTCTCTCCTCTCTCTGTCTCTCCTCTCTCTGTCTCTGTCTCTCCGCTGTCTCTGTCTCTCCGCTGTCTCTGTCTCTGTCTCTCCGCTGTCTCTGTCTCTCCTCTGTCTCTCTCTCTCTCTCCTGTCTCTGTTTCTCCTCTGTCTCTGTCTCTCCTGTCTCTGTCTCTCCTCTGTCTCCTCTGTCTCTGTCTCTGTGGGCAGCTTGTGTTACACTTGATGAATGGGCTCCATTAAGCAGATCTGTTGTGGCGGGCACTAATTCTGGGTTTACAGCTGCTATGGAAACCATTTGCAGGGTGTTTACACTGTGTTTTCATTCTCCCTCACTTGCTTGATTCTGTTGTTGTACTGTTGGTATACAGAACCTTGTTGTTTCTTTGTATGGTGTGAAGAGGTAGATATATTTGCATGTCTGTTTTGCTCTAGCTTGTCCAACACTTTGATGTATTCTCATTGGTTGGATTGGTTTTCTAGGTCTTACAAGGAAAATGAACACACACTCTGTTGAGTCACACTCTTCGACATGTCGACACGTCTCTGCATGGCATTTCTTTGAAGACTTGACACAGCTGCAATGCCTACTTTGTACGACAACCCATTCGATGTGTTATTTGCTGATTTTGATTTGCTGATATTATCCAAACATGACTTCTCTGGCAACACCTCCCATCATCCCTCGGGGGAAAGTTATTATATTCATGTTTTTTTGTTGAAAAGCAGAGACCGACTTCTTACCATCAAAAGTTTTAGAGACACGTGTGATAACATGTACATAACATAGGTCTCTAAATGAGTTGGAAGTAACCAGAGGGGCTGTCCGTCCGTTTTGGCACAGGGGTGTCCTGCGGCCCCCCTCTCCACGTGGCCAACGGGGTGGTGCGGGGGGCGGTGTTCCAGTTCGGGGACGTGGCCGTGTACTCGTGTTTCGGAGGGTATGCCGTAGAGGGCCACGGCAGGAGTATGTGTCTGGAAAACAGGACCTGGACCCCCCCTCCCGTCTGCAGAGGTAGAGAGACTGCACCCCTACTGCCACCTAAAAGGAGGGCATCCTGTCTCCTCCTGACACCTTGCGTGCCCTCCCCTCCGCTTCACCAGTCCCTTGTGCTGTACACACTCCCTACTCTGCCCGTACACACTTCCCACTTTACTTGTACATACTATACAGATCGTAGGGTTGCCTAGGGATGCCTGTCTCTTATGGCACCGTCTGTTGGGTGGCTATGTGGTTTGAACCATTTCTATAAAGAAATGCAGTTTTTTCGAATGCTGTCTTTATCCCAGTGCATGAAGTTGCATGGTCAAGGCCAATCACGGCACGACTACCAGTATCATTATTTCTTTTCTATTTAAACAGTACTCGCTATCTTAACTGAATGCTTTCTCTTCTATGGAGCCTCTCTACGTGTCAGATGGGGACTGTTTGGAGGATGTCTCAGTACTTTGGCTTCAATCAGGTGTGTGTGTCTTCCTGTTCTCTCCAGCTGTGTGTTGGCTGCAGTGTCTGAACGGAGGGGTGTGTCACAGACCCAACACCTGTTCCTGTCCTGAGGGGTGGATGGGTAGACTGTGTGAGGAACGTAAGTATTATCAATTAATCAATCAACCAAACACATTTATTTTGGATGGATGGGCAGACGTGTGTGTGTGTGTGTGTGTGTGTGTGTGTGTGTGTGTGTGTGTGTGTGTGTGTGTGTGTGTGTGTGTGTGTGTGTGTGTGTGTGTGTGTGTGTGTGTGTGTGTGTGTGTGTGTGTGTGTGTGTGTGTGTGTGTGTGTGTGTGTGTGTGTGAGAGAGATTTTTTATCTTTATTTCACTTTTGTATATTATCTACTTCACTTGCTTTGGCAATGTTAACACATGTTTCCCATGCCAATAAAGCCCCTTCAATTGAAATGAATTGAGATCTCAGTCCCTCCTCTCATCACAAATAAAGAGTCAGTCAGAGAAAGTGGATCCACACTGCAGCCAGGAACAGACACACACTGTTTCACTGACTGTAGAGGAATGTACTCAGCTAGCTTTACACAGCCAGAGTAGAATAGTATGGACTCACATTAGATCGTCTGAAATCACAGAGACGCATAAGGAAAATGTTTCCCCATCTGTCTGAAAATGTTCAGACTTTTTGTGTACTCCGTCTTCAGGGTTGGGTAGATTACTTTCTAAATGTAATCTGTTACTAGTTACCTGTCCAAAATTGTCATCAGTAAAGTAACTTTTGGATTATCCAAACTCAGTAATATAATCTGATTACATGCAGTTACTTTTAGGTTAAGGCATTAGAAGAAGACAAAAATGTATGTTACCAGTTGAACGACATCTATTGCAGGATAAATCAATGTTAAGGTTTATATAACTGTCCATATATGGATGTTACATTTTATTTTATGGGTTGGTTATGTAGGCTTCTTCTAACCTATTGCTCTCTAATACATATGATAAATTTTACATTAATAACCAAAGTCTATCAGAATTCCAGTCATTCCAATAAATGTTATACCCCTTGATCTTCAAGAATAGGACTTGGAAATGTGGAAGTATAGACTAACCAAAATGTTTTACCTGAGCATAACCCCAAAACTAAGGACTTATTAGCCAGCCCTACTCTGTTGTTTATGATTTTGTTGTTATGGAGGACCGATTGGGCTCATTGATTCATTCGAGTTGAAAAATAAATGCTGCGCTCACGGAATGGCATGCTTTCAGCACAACTGAAAAATGAATGCTGCGCTCACGGAATGGCATGCTTTCAGCACAACTGAAAAATGAATGCTGCGCTCACGGAATGGCATGCTTTCAGCACAACTGAAAAATGAATGTCCTATACTGCATTTGCTATAGGCCTATTTGTTTACCTTTTTGTTGGTGACACTTTGATATCTTGATAATATGCAGCTGTCTAAATGTAAAAATCCACAGATGAAACAATAACAAAATGCCACCCCGCCTCTGTTTTGGTAAAAAGCTGAGGGATTGGCCTGGAGAAATGTAACCACTCTCAGATTAATAGACAGAGCTATGGATGCAAGGACTGACCATCTATGATATAAAAAGGATTGTTTTAACCATGTTATGAGGCTAAACAATGTTTGTTTACATTTACAATGTTTACAAACATAGGAGAAAAACACGTTTATGTTTTGGGTTCTCATGGAGTGTGACAGTTGAACTAAGCTCATGAGGCATTTATAAGTTATATTCTTCAAGTATCAATGTATATATATATAATTTATAAGTCCAAAAATGGATGTAGCAACTACAGATTGCCCCTTTAAAAGTGTGTGAGTTTGAGCATATGTCCATTAGGCATATGGATTTATTTTATCAGCATGAATTAGATTGAGCAATAAAAGCCACACTTTTATTCTGTAGGCTGGGATCTGCACTATGCAACTGTTGGAAGAACGCATTTTCACTGGCTGTCCACTGGTTTCAGAAACAATGATTGATCGGCACCTTAAACTTCTCGAATTCAACCATTATTGGGTTCAAATACACATTTAAATTTGTGAACAGCCATCCACAACAACCACAGGTGCTGATAGCTAAATGAGAGAGCAGCAGTGTGATTCACATCAATGTGCTATGTAGATATCAATAATAAGTGATATCCGTATCGCCGTAGACTCCAACACTACTGTCATCCTGACCTCCAAGCGTTTATTCAAGTTGGATCATCTTTGGATGCCGACAGCAGCCACACCATTGGAACACACATCTTGGACTGTCGCCTACAAAATCCTTTTCCTGCTCTTTTCCCTGCGATCCTTCAAACACATGTGGTGTGTCATCATAGTGGTCTCTGACTTGTGGTCAGATTCGCTCAGGTGGAACAAACTTAAAATTGCCCCTTTTTTCAATGTTGATTTCAATGTCATTGAGAAAACAGAGAAGTGCCAAAGATGTTTTTGATTACAATATTTTTGCTGGTAACGTAACGGATTTCAGTTACCTTTTTTTTGTAATCCCTTACTTGTAACGGATTACATGTAGTCTGTTACTCCCCAACCCTGTCTGTCTTCCCCAGTGAAAGAGGTTGAGTCTGAAACCCTATTCACACAGTAGAGAGAGGTTGAGTCTGAAACCCTATTCACACAGTAGAGAGAGGTTGAGCCTGAAACCCTATTCACACAGTAGAGGTTGAGCCTGGAACCCTATTCACACAGTAGAGAGAGGTTGAGCCTGAAACCCTATTCACACAGTAGAGAGAGGTTGAGCCTGGAACCCTATTCACACAGTAGAGAGAGGTTGAGCCTGGAACCCTATTCACACAGTAGAGAGAGGTTGAGCCTGGAACCCTATTCACACAGTAGAGAGAGGTTGAGCCTGAAACCCTATTCACACAGTAGAGAGAGGTTGAGCCTGAAACCCTATTCACACAGTAGAGAGAGGTTGAGCCTGGAACCCTATTCACACAGTAGAGAGAGGTTGAGCCTGGAACCCTATTCACACAGTAGAGAGAGGTTGAGCCTGAAACCCTATGCACACATTAGAGAGAGGTTGAGTCTGGAACCCTATTCACACAGTAGAGAGAGGTTGAGCCTGGAACCCTATTCACACAGTAGAGAGAGGTTGAGCCTGGAACCCTATTCACACAGTAGAGAGAGGTTGAGCCTGGAACCCTATTCACACAGTAGAGAGAGGTTGAGCCTGGAACCCTATTCACACAGTAGAGAGGTTGAGTTTGATACAGTGCATTCGGAAAGTATTCAGACCACTTGACTTGTTCCACATTTTGTGATATTACAGCCTTATTCAAAAATGGATTTCAAAAAAACTTTCTCAATCTACAAATAATATCCCATAATGCCAAAGAAAAAAAACTTCAACATCACATGTATATAAGTATTTAGACCCTTTACTCAGTACTTTGTTGAAGCACCTTTGGCAACAATTACAGCCTTGAGTCCTCTTGGCTATGACGCTACAAGCTTGGTACACCTGTATTTGGAGAGTTTCTCCCATTCTTCTATGCAGATTCTCTCAAGTTCTGTCATGTTGGATGGGGAGCGTCGCTGCAGAGCTATTTTCAGGTCTCTACAAAGATGTTAGCTCGGGTTTACGTCCGGGCTCTGTTTGGGCCACTCAAGGACATTCAGACACTTGTCCCGAAGCCACTCCTGTGTTGTCTTGGCTGTGTGCTTACGGTTGTTGTCCTGTTCTAGGTGAACCTTCAGTCTATGGTCCTGAGTGCTCTCGAGCAGGTTTTCATCTCTCTGTATTTTGCTCTGTTCATCTTTCCCTCGATCCTAACTAGTCTCCCAGTCCTTACCGCTGAATAACATCCCCACAGCATGATGCTGCCTTTGTTTCATCAGACCAGAGAATCTTGTTTCTCATGGTCTGACAGTCCTTTGGCAAACTCCAAGAGGGCTGTCATGTGTATTTTACTGAGGAGTGGCTTCCATCTGGCCACTCTACCATGAAGGCCTGGTCGGTGGAGTGCTGCAGAGATGGTTGTCCTTCTGGAAGGTTCTCCCATCTCCACATAGGAACTCTAGAGCTCTATCAGAGTGGCCATCAGGTTCCTGGTCACCTCCCTGACCAAGGCCCTTCTCCTCCGATTGCTCGGTTTGGCCGGGCGGCCAGCTTTTAGGAGTCTTGGTGGTTCCAAACTTCTTCCATGTAAGAATGATGGAGGCCACTGTGTTCTTGGGGACGTTCAATGCTGCTGACATTTTTTGGTATCTTTTCCCCAGATCTGTGCCTCGACACAATCCTGTCTCGGAGCTCTACGGACAATTATTTCGACCTCATGGCTTGGTTTTTGCTCTGACATGCACTGTCAACTGTGGGAACTTATATAGATGGGTGTGTGCCTTTCCAAATCATGTCCAATCGATTGAATTTACCACAGGTGGACACCAATCAAGTTATAGAAACATCTCAGGGATGATCAATGGAAACCTGGATGATCAAAGATGCACCTGAACTCAATTTCGAGTCTCATAGCAAAGGGTCTGAAAAGTTATATAAATAAGGCATTTATTTTTTTATACATTTGCAAAAATGTCTACCAAACCTGTTTTTGCCATGTCATAATGGGCTATTGTGTGTAGATTGACGAGGAAAGGTTTTTATTTAATCCATTTTAGAATAAGGCTGTAATGTAACAAAATGTGGGAAAAGGGAAGAGGTCTGAATACCTTCCGAATGCGCTGTACACAGCAGAGTAGTGCACTATATAGAGAATTAGGGTGCCATGTTGGACGTAGCCAGAGAGAAAGCTACTCTTTGACCACCGCTTCCTACCCACAACACACACAGCTTGCCTGTGTTGAATGACCCCAGAGGTTTAGTCCGTGTGGTGAAACACATAATTGTTGATGACTCATCATGTGGTGATGGCTTCCAGTTTATACTTGTGTCTCTCCTCCAATCAAATCACAGCTATCTGCATCCTGCCATGTCTGAACGGCGGGCGGTGCGCGGCACCCTACCAGTGCGAGTGTCCCACGGGCTGGACAGGAACGCGCTGTCACAGTGGTAAGTATGTGAGAGTGTGTCACAGCGGTGGGTGTGTATGTGTTGTCTTAATTTTGTCGGTGAGGAGTGTGTGTGTGTGTGTGTGTGTGTGTGTGTGTGTGTGTGTGTGTGTGTGTGTGTGTGTGTGTGTGTGTGTGTGTGTGTGTGTGTGTGTGTGTGTGTGTGTGTGTGTGTGTGTGTGTGTGTGTGTGCGTTTGTTTGTTTCACAGTGGTGAGTGAGTGTGTGTGTGGTTCAGTGAGTGTGTGTGAGGAGCTCATTGATGTGAGACACAGATGTATTCCTAATGTATTACCTCCTGAGAGGGTTTCCACTTTGTGACTACAATATAATCATATTTACCTACAGTAGGGGCCTTAGCTTGTTTGGAATGTTTAATGGGACTTTTGTAAGGAACATATTATCGTGTGGCCTCTAGGGAGATGGGAGATGGGGACGTCACCAGGTTGTCACTGATGAAAGCAGTGGAGCAAAAAGAATTAAACAAAGCTTTTGAAATAGGATTTAAATAATGAAGCTGCAGATATTTTAGGAAGTTATCTTACTGTGAGCTGTCCCAAAACTACTTCAGTTACCAGATAACTTTGAGTTTTCTTAAAACACTTTTTCTTAAAAGATGTAATAGGAGTTTTTTCCCCCATAGTTAGGATGAAGCTGCTTAGAATAAATACAGTATTGTGTTCTAGGCTGGTGATGATTTGTCAGACTACAGGGCATTGAAGCTGTAAAACCGAGAATAACAACAAAATCAGAAGACATTGCAGCCCGTTACTCCCACTGACCTTAGTCAATAGCGCCTGATAAATTATAGGGCAACAATGTTATTGAGAGCAGTAGCAACATATTTGCAGTTCTCCATGCTGAAAAAACACTGCAGTAGAAAGGATTATCTACGCATAACGAGCAGCTCATTTTATAGACCCAAGATGCTACACCACAGAACAATCTGAAAATCGTCTCCAGCCCACTCATTATCTCAGCCAATCACGGCTAGTGGGAAGGTTCTCGCTTTCTCTTTGGCTAAACCAAATAGGCTCATAATTTAACAACTTTATTCGTATTTACAGATGGCATACATGTTTGGTATTAAGTCACATGAAATTTAACATGTCCCAGAAGGCATTTCTGCCAAAAAACTGCCAAATGATGTTCAACTGGCTCTCCTGTGAAGTCGTGACTTGTGACATCTGCCTAGTTTCCTGAATCGAGTCACATATGGACAGGAGTGAAGGGGGAATTTTAAGTGACATCAGGGAGAGAATGAATGATCCGAGGTACTTGTCCATCCATTCCTGTGTCAGCGTGCGTCAAACTGTAGACTACTGTTGCCGTAGTAATGCACGTCTGTGACAACCGAGCGCTTGCAGTGACAGGCAAGTCCAAAGTCCAAAGCAACCACTACTATCATCGTAGAAGCATGGACTGAAACATGACCCTTTCCTATAGACAGACTACCTCTTGGATTGCTAGGCATACTGTTCAATTCAATTCCATACAACTTTATTAATCCCCAAAGGGCAGTTAGAAGAGCCTCGTCAGTGCGTGGCGACAACATGATGTCTACTGTACAGTATGTCAGTGTGCTTTTGTTCTCTCAGACATGAGGTCATTTGTTGACTCAGTAATACTTAAACAAAGCCACTACCTTTCTTCTCTTTTTCTGTTCAATCATTTTTTCTTTGTCTGTTCAATCATGTCCTGTTTGAACTAAATGTTTGTCTGCATTTCAGGAGAATAAGGATGTGAAAAACACCGTTGTGATAGTGTTTCCCTAGAAAAGGGGTGAGACCAAGTTATTCTGCCCAGAGGGAAGACCACATTGCCAGTTCGCCTGAGTAACCGAGGGTTCTACCAGGAAGCATCTGTTATTATGAGGAAGTCCTGTAGATGAGATTGTGAACCTTACTGAAAGTGTGGGTGTGTGTCCACACCTTCTCCCTGTTACTCATTTAGTCAAAGGCAGGGGCGCAACTTTCACGTTCTGAAATTGCATTTTTGTCCCCACCCAGTTTTATAATTGGAAAGTGATACAAAACGAGGCAACAGTGAGCTTTTGGACCATGCAGACGCCTCCGAGCGGTCGGGTAGGCTGTCTGGAGTAAAAATATAATTATGTCCCAACCACTTCTAAAACCAAAGTTGCTCTCCTGGTCAAAGGCAATAACTGCCTCAGCCTTAGGATAGTTCTTGGTCAGGTGCATGCAAAGCTGATAGAGTGTGTGTGTGGTGTGTGTGTATATATATATGTGTGTATATGTATATATGTGTTGAATGGTTTATGGTTTTATTGACAGTGTGTGTTTTCACAGCGGTGTGCTCGTCGTCCTGTCTGAACGGTGGGAGGTGCATCAGGCCTAACAGGTGTCACTGCAGTCTAGGGTGGAGCGGACACGACTGCTCTAGGTGACCACACACACACACACACACACAGACACACACACAGACACACACACACTACCAGAGCAACCAGTACTACCAGACCACTCTGTACTACCAGAAAACTCTGTACTACCAGACCACTCTGTACTACCAGACCACCAGGTACTACCAGACCACCAGGTACTACCAGACCACTCTGTACTACCAGACCACTCTGTACTACCAGACCACTCTGTACTACCAGACCACTCTGTACTACCAGACCACCAGGTACTACCAGACCACTCTGTACTACCAGACCACTCTGTACTACCAGACCACTCTGTACTACCAGACCACTCTGTACTACCAGACCACCAGGTACTACCAGACCACTCTGTACTACCAGACCACTCTGTACTACCAGACCACCAGGTACTACCAGACCACTCTGTACTACCAGACCACTCTGTACTACCAGACCACCAGGTACTACCAGACCACTCTGTACTACCAGACCACTCTGTACTACCAGACCACTCTGTACTACCAGACCACTCTGTACTACCAGACCACCAGGTACTACCAGACCACTCTGTACTACCAGACCACCAGGTACTACCAGACCACTCTGTACTACCAGACCACTCTGTACTACCAGACCACCAGGTACTACCAGACCACTCTGTACTACCAGACCACCAGGTACTACCAGACCACTCTGTACTACCAGACCACCAGGTACTACCAGACTGCATAGTACTGCTTGATCACACACAGATCAAAATATGTCAGGATGGCAAATCATAACATTAATAATGCTCATCCTCTCTTCCCCTTATCCTGAATGAGGCCTAGTTTGTGTCTGTGTCACCATTTGAAGGAAACCCTAGTACAGCAATACAAAGTGACCTACTATACAATCTCTCTGTAATGTGAGGCACACTCACCAGACCTTGGCACAAACAATATTTGAAATAATTGAAAATACTTTACCGGCAGTGCTTGATTGAGTATGCCTGGCATAATCAACCAATAGAATAGTCCCAAAACTGCAAACCCGCCCAAGGCACTATTGGCAGGCTAGAGCAGACACTCAAAGTATTTTGTAAGGTTTCATGGAGTATTTGAACCCAGGTGTGTGTCTCAGCTCAGCTCTCCCTCTCTGCCTGTTGGAGTTGGGCCAAGGTATGTCTGGACAGAGAGGTTCAGTACTAACTGGGCACATACGGTGCCTTCTGAAAGTATTCCGACCTCTTCCATTTGTTTCACATTTTGATACTTTACAGCCTTATTCTAAAATGGATTAAATAAAATAAAAATCCTCATTAACAACCTATGATGACAATAACCTATAATGACGAAGCGGAAACAGGTTTTAAGATTTTTTTTAGCAAATTTCATACAAATAAAAAACAGAACCTTATTTACACAGCTATTCAGACCCTTTGCTATGAGACCCGGAATTGAGCTCAGGTGCATCCTGTTTCCATTGATCATCTTTGAGATGTTTTTACAACATAATTTTTGCATTTTCCAATGAAGAACATTCAAATCAAAAGTGAAAAGATATTAGACAACGATGGGACAAAGAGACAGTAACAGACAAGCGTAACAAAAAAAAAATATATATATGCAAACATACAATAAGAAAAAAAAATAACGAGACATTGGATCACCAATGTAGGCTACATATTGTACATTACGTGTGAAACGTTATCCAACTTGATTGGAGTCCACCTGTCGTAAATTAAGTTGATTTTACATGATATGGAAAGGCACACACCTGCCTGTATACAGTAAGGTCCCACAGTTGACAGTGCATGTCAGAGCAAACACCAAGTCATGAGGTCGAAGGAATTGTCGGTAGAGCTCTGAGACAAAATTGTGTCGGCACCGATATAGGGAAGGGTAACAAAACATTTCTGCAGCTTTGAAGGTTCCCAAGAACACAGTGGCCTCCATCATTCTTAAATGGAAGAAGTCTGGAATCACCAAGACTCTTCTTAGAGCTGTCTGCCCGGCCAAACTGAGCAATCAGTGGAGAAGAGCCTTGGTCAGGGAGTTGACCAAGAACCCGATGGTCACTCTGATAGAGCTCCAGAGTTCCTCTGTGCAAATGGGAGAACCTTCCAGAAGGACAACCATCTCTGCAGCACTCTACCAATCAGGCTTTCATGGTAGAGTGGGCACACGGAAGCCACTCCTGAGTAAAAGGTACATGACAGCCCGCTTGGAGTTTGCCAAAAAACACCTAAAGGACTCAGTCCATTAGAAACAAGATTCTCTGGTCTGATGAAACCAAGATTGAACTCTTTGGCCTGAATTCCAAGCGTCACTTCTAGAGGAAACATGGCACCATCCCTACGGTAAAGCATGGTGGTGGCAGCATCATGCTGTGGGGATGTTTTTCAGTGGCAGGGACTGGGAGACAAGTCAGGATCGAGGGAAAGATAAAACAGAGCAGAGTACAGAGAGATCCTTTATGAAAACCTGCTCCAGAGCGCTCATGACCTCAGAGCGCTCATGTCCTTGCCTGGCTCAGCCAGAGCCCGGACTTGAACCCGATCAACCATATCTAGAGATAGCTGTGCAGCAACGTTTCAAACAACCTGACAGAGCTTGAGAGGATCTGCAGAGAAGAATGGGAGAATGTCCCCAAATACAGGTGTGCCAAGCTTGTAGTGTCAAACCCAAGAAGAGTCAAGGCTGTAACCGCTGCCAAACAAACAAAGTGCTGAGTAAAGGGTCTGAATACTTATGTAAATGTGATATTTCAGTTTTATATATATACATGTGCAAAAATGTGTAAAAAACATTTATTTTTATTTTGTCATTATAGGGTATTGTGTGTAGATTGATGTGGGGAAATAACAATTGAATACATTTTAGAATAAGGCTGTACATAACAAAATGTGGAAAAGGTTAAAGGGTCTGAATACTTTCCGAATGCACTGTATCTGATTTAAATGGGAAGATGTACAGTATCTGGCTGACGTGCCACTCTAACAGAGAAAGCTCTCCTAATCTGACTGAACATCTAGGTAAAGATAATGTCAGAAATTTCTTTTCCAGGTGAAAACTCTAATTCCAATGTACTGCTAAACTCAAGGCTGACAAATATAACTGAATGAGAGAACCTCTCTCTCACTTCTGATTGGACTCTGCAGAAAACCATTTGGCTATGAGCCACACTGCAGGGCTATCCATCCATTGTGATGCCACTTTTTTGTTGCCTACTCTCTCACTAGGAAAAAAGCCAACTGGCTTGTTCAAACCCCAACAGTCAGACGAAAACAGGCAGGCACCGAGTTGTTTATAACTACAGGACTAATGGCAATGTTTTCTACATTTAAAATATCAAGGCATAAATAAAAGGTTTTGAAAATGACAAATGATTTAGTCTAATAGTCTTTTTCATTTTCTTTACAGGAAAAGGAAAACAGGATATTTTAATATTTAAGACCATTCAACGTGAAAGAAGATTTCGCTCTCCGTGAAGGGAATTTTGTGTAATTATTTCATAAATGTAAACCATGAATTCTGTCCCCCACCCCTCCCAGGGAAACAAAAACAGATACATTTTGTAAAATAAAGCTGTATTTTTTTCATATAGAAAATGAACAGTATTAAATATGCTGCTATACTGGTATGATGTGTAAAAACGATGTGATTGTCCAATGTATATGTGTAAACTATCCTCACGTTTTTATTAAAGCATAAAATACAACTGACTCGGTTCCATTCACTCCAACTGTATCTTCCTCAATGTTTTTCAGAGCCAAGCCTATGTGAGCAAGTGAATGGCATCAGGTTGCTATATAGTATGATTAGCTGATATGTTAAACACCTAAGTGTATGCGAGATCTGACAGGCGTCTGCATTGTGGTTGGGCTGGAACGCCATGAGTACCTCATCTCTGCTGTTGGGTGTTGTGACGCTAAAGCATGTCAGGTGCCGGCAGTGGGTCTCTCCATGCCTTTACTATAGTTCCCTAATGATCCTTCTAGAATCAGTGTACCAGCAGCGTACCACCCTGCAACCCACTGCTGGCTTGCTTTTGAAGCTAAGCAAGGTTGATCATGGTTGGTCCCTGGATGGGAGACCAGATGCTGCTGGAAGTGGTGTTGGAGGGCCAGAAGGAGGAACCCTTTCCTCCGGTCTAAAAAAATATCACAGTGATTGAGGACATTGCCTTGTGTAGGGTGCTGTCTTTTGGATGGGATGTTAAATTTGTGTCCGGACTCTCTGTGGTCACTAAAGATCCCCTGGCACTTATTGTAAGAGTAGGGGTCTTAACCCCGGTGTCCTGACTAAATTCCCAGTCTGGCTCATATACCATTGTCACCTAATCATCCCCAACTTCTTAAAGCACTATGAATATTTTATTTAACCTAGTAAGTTGACAGAACAGATCCTAATTTACAGCAAGGCAGTTCCTTGATCATTGCTGTAAATTAGGATCTGTTCTGTCACTTTACTGGGTTAAATAAAATATCATAGTGCTTTAAGATGGATATTGCTTTAGATTGCGTCTTAGGGCTCTATTCAATCAGATCTGCATAGAGGTTGTTTTGGCATGGATGTGGAACTGCATTAGAGCTGCAAAATCTACATGAGGTTCCTGGCATTATACCTAATGGGGACATTGCCATTGGCTGCACAGCGTCACATTAAGTGAAATCCAAATGCAGCCTTGTTTACTAATTCAAACACTGCAATGTGAGATGGAGGCTAATTTACACCTCAATGAGGATGATAAATCCTAATTTCACTATGTGCATAATTTCTATATAGCCTACACTTTCATTCTGAAAGTCTAACACGACTGGGATGGGTGTGGCGTCGTGACAAGGACTAAGACGGCTCCAATGCAGCTATCGCTTGATCTGAATCTAGGCCTTAGAGCACTCTCCCTTTACTGTAGTTACTACATGATGCTTTAGAATGTATAGCATCTTAGACTACACATTTCTATGCTATATTTTCGTACCTACTAAATCTAGATAAACATTAGGCTATAAAACACAACATGCAAATGGGATGCTCAATTCTAGTCTAGAAAGTTAAATATACAGTTGACTACTGCGCCATGAAGAGTAGTGCAACCCTAGTCCATTAACTCATCCCCCAAAAACAGATTTAGGGAACTCATACCAGACGTCAGCATTCATCTTAATTTATTGAATCCACCCACTTCGACAGAACATTCAAAATCCCAACAGCATTGCTCTGATATATAAAAATACATTAAAATATTATGGTCCTTTTTAAAAATGGAGATAAACTCCGACCTGAATAAGAACGACTAATACACTGGAGGATTAAGAGGCATGGTTTGGTATTAACATTTAATAACAATTTTAAAAATAATAATATAATTAAAACAATGTTTTGTTGTACATATGGTGGAATCTGTCCTTTGAGAGGAAATTGGGACTATAGTAGAATTATTCCAACAAAGGGGGAGTTTGGTCTGAAGACGGTTGGTTGGTTGGTTGGTTGGTGGTGGCGTTTGTACAGCGTCAGTGCAGATGTGCGTGTCAGCCTCTTCCTCATGACCTCAGAGTGTTGACCTTCTCCTCCAGTTTGGCTTCGTTGGACCCAGAGAAATCATCCACCTGGGAACGACACCACAGGGAATTATAATATCACTTTCACGTCCCACAATTACATTCAAAGACAGGCTAGTACAGCGGTACAGCCGACTGTTACACTAAATATAGTACAGTCTTTACCCCGAGAGGGAAATCAACTAAAGCGACCATCAATTAAGTGTTTCTCCTTTTATTATTTATAAAAAGGAAAAGACAAGAAAATACCCACCTTTTTCTCATTCTTGTAGAAATGGAACGTCGGCATGCATTTGATGTCACAGTGTTTGGCCACATCCTATAGGAGGAGGAGGCAGAGTGAAGGGTGATTAAAACGTAGACCAAACAAGCAATATATCATGACAGATCAACCAATAGAGGCCAAGTCTTTGATCGCTGCATCCTCTGAAGATGGAGAGGGTCAGTTCATGGCTTGAGCGGAGAGAGAGATGGGTCAGAGGATGGTAGATAACGGTGACGGAGTCTGCTGATGATCTTGTAGCTACTGGACTTCTCTTCCACTCTGTGTAGCAGACACTTGGCTGATGCTTCATCAGGTCTGGGCGCCAGAAAGATCACCACTCACAGTTCAGAATAGTTGCCAGTCGTCCTCACTACGTGGCCTCAGCATTCCTCTACTGCATCTCCCATTCCTCTCAAATCCCTGTTGTAGGTTTATTTTTATGTCTATCAGAAGCCATGCTAAAAAGGTACAAAAGCAGGGTAAATAAACAGCCTCCCTCTATTAAAAGCACATTGATGTGGTTGAGTATCACCCAGTAAGGAACGCCTTAGTTCTGCAGGGCAGGTTTGTCCTAACTGACTGGGAAAATCACCTCAAGCCTTCTGTAATAATATACAAGGGAAAAGCAGGTCTTGGAACCCCCCTCCGTACACCCAGCCACACAGTAGTCTACATACTGTATGACCCAACACAGACAGATGAGATGACTGACTCATGGGTTCAACCCAGTGTCTGGACTGTACAAAAACACACGAAGCCGCCTCCCGTAGCCACAGCAACCCCAGCTCAATGCAACAAAGTCACAATTGGATAGTAACCTTTCACCTGAAAACTGCCGGCCAGCCAGACAGCCGGCTCGTCTACTGACCCCACTTTCCTAACCAAAGTATTCTCTCGAGTCTTGTACTTCAAGAGATAGCCTCGTGGTGTTTCCCAATAGATCTACATACATGAGGTCTAGTCAATGTTAGGCAAGCCATCCATCTTTACAAAGAGTTATCTGTATTCAAATACACCAATTGGACGTTTTGTACTAATTCACAGAAAATCTGATAACTTCCCAATTCATCACTTCAACCTCCAGTACATAATGCTCAAGCACTTTCAACAAGAGCTATTAACAGTTGTTCAATGTTTGTGGAACACACACACAATTGACTCACCGCTGCCTCGTCCACGTCCACCTTGAGGAAAACCACATTCTTGTTCTCTGGTTTTTCCGAAAGCCCCTGGAGAGGAGCAGAGCGCACAGGTTAAACGTCAAGGGTCAGCAAGGCAGCCCCAATGGGAAAATAGGCCTAGCAGTGCACTGCTGACTAAACTAGGATTCCAAAATCATATTAGCTTCCCCGAAATCCCCAGGTTTTCCAGAAATCCTGGTTAGAAGATTCCCGGAACCGGAGGGGGAATCCAGAATCCTCCACTTGGGAATTTTGTAACCATTAACTCAACCAGATGAGTCAGACACAGCAGCTCATGTATCCACCTGTCTATTGTTGACCCAGAGACATACCACACAAGGGGTATTGATGGAGGACGCACAACATAGGTTGATTCACATGCTACGTAATGTGAGTATTGACCCAGTTTTTCGTTTGAAATAGTTTACGGCAAGGCCCTACTTCACAACCCTGCTCTGCCTCAGTGGGCTTATGACTGATCATCTCAGCATTGTTCATTAGCATTCTGTTTACAGTCTATATTAAGGGCTCTTCACTTGATAAGCGCAATGTTCCAAGTCCTCGGAGGCTTCCTCGACGGTTGCCAAGACGACATGGCCACCACAACCCAGGCTACATCCTAAATGGCATCCTATTCCCTACATAGTATACTACTTTTGACCAGAGTCCTATGGGCCCTGGTCAGAAGTAGTGTACCATGTAGGGAATAGGGTTTGCGCACTGTTTTTTCTTCTTCCATAATATCTCTGGCTCAGACCAACCAACCCCTTCAGATTCCCCCTACTTGGCATGAGGCCTCTCACAGGAGACCATCTGACAGCTACAGCTAGCAGGGTGCATCTTAACTAGACTAGGCACAACTGGGCCTGTATTCATAAAGCATCTCAGTGGTGTGAGCTGATCTCGTAACAGATCCACCCTGTCCTTGTAATCATATTGATTATGATGTAAAAATGCAGAACTGATCCTTGCTCAGCACTCCAAGTCTAAGACGCTTTATGAATACGGGCCCTTAGAACAAGATTAGAAACTAAATCAGAAGAACCTTCCCGCGTGAGTAATGGTACAGCTCAGCTGGAGACGTTGTGTGTTGGACCACTCACTTTGAAGAAGGGTGCAATGTTCTTGCAGGGGCCGCACCAGGAGGCTGTGAAGTCTACGACCACCAGCTTGTCTCCTGCTTCCTTCAGGGCCCTGAAGAAGGAATCCTACAGAACAGAAGAGAACACATTATTCATTAAAACTGTGAGGAAGAGCCTATAGAACACATTGTCCAGCCACAATGAGAATGACAAACATAGAATATGTTATTGGCCATCAACAATGTCTGGCATCAGAAGAATGTAATACTTTTTGGTTGATATGAACATGATAGTGGTTTATAGGACCTTGTTTAGCGCCAACCTTAAGCCGTTTGAGGCTGGTACAGGACTTTGATAGACTATCACACACACACACACACACACGATGATTGACAGGGGGCACTGTGTTGAAGCCACCATACCTCCAGCTTGGCCCTCCCTCACATTGTAAAAAATATTTAGGAAGCTATAGAAATGCATTTATTCATGTCTACATTTGTTTTTGACACATTATTACACACACCTAAATGCATACTTTCAAATGATATAATCTGAACTAAACATACATTCCTTAAAGTATGTTTTCAGATTACTAATGTTACTGTCCTTACTACAACAACTTAAATACCTGTCATTTTGTCCTTTAAATACTGTAGAATTTCATTAATTCCTATGAAAGAGTTCCTACCGGGGAGTGCCAACATGGCCGACCAGTGGCTTCAAAACCTCTTAACGGCCAATACATAACAGTAATCCAGGGTTTATACACATCACTGCCCGGGACGGATTCCATCTGCCTGACACTTCAAACATTGCAACCATGATGATGCAACACAACCACTAAAAGTCCAAGTTATCTGGAATTTACACATTAAATAGCTAAATACAACACTAACTGGGACGGTAGCGATTTAGCCAGAAAGTTAGAGGAGATTGAAAACGTTTGCCTAGTCCAGATAAACCTAGCCAGTTAGTTGTATATTAGGAATGAACATTCGATGACAGGCGCAGCGGTTGAACGTTATAAACGCTTCAAACCCCCCAAACTGAGTTGGATGATCAATCAAAAGAGCTATGCACGAAGCAAAAACATGTCTTACCTTATCTTCAATTTCGATAATCATGTTGATGGTGGTTTATTGGCGGTCTGTTACAACACAATACTAAGCTCCTTTGACAGCAAGCGGCTTTCAGTGTGTGAAGTGACGCTGCCGGGTTTATAAAAGCCGCGCATAAGCCCTGCCCCTCGTGGGCGATCCACGAGCCAACTGCTTGACGGGGATGACAATAGAAATATTGTGCTTCAAGCAATGCAAATTATACATTTTCATATTTTGTGTGTAGATTAGGCTATTTCTCAAGACTTGGGTCATTCAAATGCATTGAATACCTGAACATAGAATTTTCTAGAATGAATCAAAAGGGACCACAATTGGTTTGACTATATGAATGCTGCATATTGTGTAGGCAACATGTACAATAGTTTATTCCACAAATCACGGTGACTTGACAAATTCCTGGTTTACTACAAAACCAGCAGGGGATTGGTTGAGAGAACCTGTGAGTCAAGAAGCAGGGTCAAATAGCATTGGAGCTGGGAAAGTAATAGCACTGAACATTCAAATCAAATGACAAAGTAATTTATTCTGTGGATTGATGGACCAAAGTGATCTGAATGAATCAAATACATTGTAATATTCCCATCAGATTACATTTTTTGGTATGAATCATGCTTTCCTTCCATGGTTATGTACATGACAGGCTCTCACCTTGAGGTTTGTCTTATTGCAGAAACGAACATCTTGTCACCTGAACTCGTCTGAAATTCAAATCAGTAACTAAAAATAAAGACGTCTCATTCATATCAAACAAAGGGATGTTGTAGACAACTAAGGGGAGACAGACCTTACACTATTGTTTTGGATCCACTCAATGACAGCATAGGAGCTTCAAAGCCCTGGGTCACATTCATTAGGGCACACCGTAGTAAACGTTTTCAAATGGAAAAGGAACGTTTCTTACTGGAAAATTCCAGGTAGTCCCTCACCGTTTTAGTCCTTTTTTTTACTGCCGTTTGGTACCCAATGAACAAAGTCCTTTCTTCCTGCTTTCAAGGAGATGAGAAGCATTAATTATGAGCAGAGTTATTTTTAGAGCTACAGCCTGCAATAAGACAGAACAATCTAGGTCTGTGGTAGTGTGGCGATGCACATCTTGCAATTACTACTCGGTCGCCTACGAAACACCATCAATTCATTTGACTCTGATTTGTGAGTAAAACAATGAAGTCAGACAACAAAAGCCATTAAAACACTTTAGCACTTCATACAAAGTCAACTTTTGGATTCAAGGACGGACTATGATGTGAATGTATAATAAAGTTGTGCTACGAATGCACTATAGAAAAATGATTCCAGAATGCAACGTCATGGTTATAGTTAGGCTTTCCTATGGGAATGTTCCTTGAATTCTAATCCTATGATAGAGTATCCATTGAAGCCATCTAAACTTTAACAATGGCTTTTCCAATGTTTTCTCCCTGCAGCATTCCCATAAAGGCAGCAGGCATGTTCTCAAAGCCTTCAGTGACATGCTCATGACACTGCAGTTTCCCCTGTGGATAAAAACACAACATTAACAGGTCTATAGTCTCTGATCGTCACAGACATTTCATATTGGAAATATGAATAGCTCGAAATGAGATGAAGGCTTATTAAAATAACAGGGTGTACAGCTAACAAGACATCTACACAGTATGTAAAACATGGCGCGCAAAATTTTTACCCAAAACAGCACTTTCATGATTCTGAACTTCAGCCAGTTTTTATGTACCCTGGGTACCAGTCTGTTTGTGCTCACATTCCACTCCTTGTATTCCATGTCAGAGCACAAGGAGTGTAATGTTAGCACAAAACACATCTGGATTTCAGGCTAGTTTTTATCCCCAGTACTGTACTTGCCTCCCTCTTCCAGGCCATCAGTCTCCTCAGAGCCTCTTGGTTCTTATGCTCCCACCTGCCCACCAGGAAGCCCTCCATCTTCAGCTGCTTAAAGATCATGGTCAGGTAGGGGTAGGGGCCTGTCCGAGAGAGAGAGAGATAAAGAAAGGGGGAGAATAAGAGAGAGAAAGACGTCAAAGAAAGTGAGAGAGAAAATTAGAGATATTGAGAGTAAGAGAAAGGAAAGATGAGGAAAGAGATTATAGAGTGTGTAATATAGGCAAAGGAAAACAAAGATCCAATATGCTTCATCATTAATTTTTATGCAATGAAACCAGGGGAGGCTGGTTGGGGGAGCTATAGGAAGACAGGCTCATTGTAATGGCTGGAATGGAATAAATGGATCCGTTCCATTTATTCTATTCCAGACCATTACAATGAGACTGTCTGCCTCTAGCTTCCCCCACCAGCCTCCACTGAATGAAACATTCAGCTGGCGACAGCATTCTGAGCGTAATACTGGCTAATGGCGCCCTCTAGTGGAATATTGAAATGAGCACAGTCAGTGCACAATCTCAACACTCACAGTATATAAAGGTAACACAAATTACAGAGTTATGCAATGTAGAGTTGTGTATATTTGAATGGTTTCTTTAAATGTGCATCTCTGTAAGAAAAGGGAGCGAGAGCAGACCTGTTTGTGGAGTGGTGTCATTGTATGTTGAGATGCCCCCGCACAAGGCTATCCTTCCAAACTCCTTCATCTGAGAGATGGCCACACTAGAGAAAGGGCCTCCCACCTATGAAAATGTGGAAAATGTAAGTTATATCCAGGTAAATATGTTAGGATGAAATACCCATTACAAAACACTGATAGCGTCCGACACTGTATATCTGTCTAATGATATTAAAACTAGAGTGAAATACCACTTTAAAACTAAAAAGTAGCAGCCATATCTAACAATATTACAAGTATCAGAGGGAATTATTACATAACTACTTAATAAAATTGTATTGAAATACTTTACTACAACCAAATACTTTATAACTACTATATAACCTACGTTCTCAAAGAAGCAGTGGTATCCGTCAGGTGAGGCACTCTTCAGGGCCTCCTCCAGAGAGCTGACTGTTTTGTAGTTGAAGGCCTCATCGAAGCCCAGCTCCTTGAGGAAGGCCACCTTGGTGTCGGAAAAGAGAAAAGGAATAAACAAAAAAAGTTAAGGAAAAGAAAATGAAACAATTTAACTTAATCAAGTGCTGCCCCCTTTTTTTAATCAAAGGATAAAGACAAAGAAACAGATGATGACCATTGCATTTTTTGCCTCCCAGTCTTTCATTCAAATCCCTTTTTCATTCTTACCTTGGCGTCAGACCCAGTGGAGCCCACCACCCTGCAGCCCTTGATCTTAGCGATCTGGCCCACAGTGGAGCCCACGGCCCCAGCTGCAGCGTTCACCAGGAGGGTGTCTCCAGCCTGCAGCCCCAGCACCTCCTCCAGACCGTACAGGGCTGTTAACCTGCAATCAGATTACAAGGGAATAGAATAAAATACAACTTTATAGTCCATTGAATACAGTCATTTGTCTTCCAAAGTCTTTTAAATTCTCAAACCCCCAGACAAAGAGTTGTGATTCCATATATTGAAACTGTTTAAAGAGTGATCAAACACTGGAGACCACATAAGGTCTGTCAGCCAGTAGTCGGGGCACCAGAGGGAGAGCTCTTTAATAAGAAGTTTAACCATAGAAGAGTCACCCGTGTGGCCCAGTGGGAACACTCCCATCAGAAAGCACACATGTACAACCCCAATGTTCGTGAGGCAAATCCCCGCCTCAACCTCTCTCTCATCCTTGCCTGTCTCTCCCATATAATTCTTCACCGTCGAAATAAAGCTTTTCAGATCCTTAAAAAAACACAAGCAGTAGCATCAGATGGATGCTCATCTGAATTGTGACTCATTCAAACGGTTTAGAGTTCAGTGGAAAAGCAGAACAGGACCGCGAATGGTGACCGGAGACATCTGTAGCACAAATCTTTGTTTTATCAAACGCAAAGAAAAACATACAGATGCTTTTCCTGGCAGACTTGAGGTCAACATTTAATCTGTCATGAAACAGCTGTGCTGCAAATTCTCCAACACTAGCTCAAACATTAACTGTTCGTATCACTCCTTACCCAGGCCCTTCTTCTGACCTGAAAACATAAATGTTCCACACTTTGTGGCCAGTGGTGATTCATGCCATTGTAACTCTTGTTTTTTTTTACGATTCTCCCTCGGCAGATGGGTTGCCTCCCACATTAACAATGTTCTGACATTCTGGATGAGTGCGGTTGCCCTCGGTCCGGGATTTCTGAGACTTTTACCCCAAAATAGAAGCCACTGGCACTCAGAAAGTCCCCCATTCCTTACCCAGGCATGCCAATGGCCCCCAGAGCCAGGGACATGGGGACCTCCTGTGGCCAGTCAGACAGAAGGCGTGTCAGGCCTGTCCCATCAGACACAGTGTGTGTCCTCCAGCCACATCTACCAACCACATGGCACCCAATTGGGAAGGCTGAGTTGTTGCTCTGGATCACCCTAGAAACCACACACAAACAAATAAACAAACTGAATTAACTAGGTTAGTTGATCATACTTATAGTGTAGATAACAAGTCTGTGTCAGAAGACACAGATCGTAAAGTATGCCTAATGAACAATCTCCCATTGAAAGTGTTTCTAGTCACAGAGAAGGTTTAATCTGGGACTACGACCTTCACCCTCAGTGGTCGCTAAATGGTTTATCTAGAGACTAATTTGAATACATATGAAAATGTCAATGGATGCAATCTGCACATATTCACAAAGATACTTTAATGACAGTATTCAAGGAAATAAACTCAGAAAAGTCATTTAAAAAGCCCTGGGGAGAGAGTGAATGCAGGGGAGAGTCATTTGGTTCAGTGTACGTATCCAGACAGACTCACTCTCAATAACACACTTTGTCTGTGAAAACACATTGAACCATTCACTTGTGGCAGGAACGGAACCTCAACTGCATTCAATTTGTTCTCTTACAACTGCAGTCACGAATGATAATCTACTGCCTCAGAAATGAATAACAGGTGCAGGGCCCATTCTCTTCCAGTAAACGGTAGGCATGCATGTCCTCTCACGGTAGATGAAAGGCAGTTAACTTAAGGCTGCATCCCAAATGGCAACGTATTCCCTACATAGTGCACTGCTTTTGACCAGGACCCACTAGTGCACTATGTAGGTAATAGGGTGCCATTTGGACACGGACCGGTTTATTTTTCTTACTTGGCCACTTGAGTTCCGATCATCACTCCCCCCTCTTTCATACGCAATCGGCTGAATGGTCTGGAAACAACCACAGAAGAACACATCAGATGAGATGTTTTCTGGCAGGAAATCTACTGAAGAACTGTGGTTTAGCAAAGTCAAAACTGTTCGGTGGATAATAACATATAGTTTTCCTTATAGATATCACATTACATGAAACATGACCTAAATGGAAAATGTTATGGGAATCCAATCCCGTCCCCTTTGTCTTTTCTCCCCTACCTCATGTATGGATCCACACTGAGAAACAGTGCCTCGAGAAGCACCTCTGAAACAGACAAAACAACAACGTATGGCATCACTCATATCAGCTTCAGTCAGGTACAGGAATCTTGTACTCAGTGCAAGAACTAGTCCAGATGATCGAAGTCAATGTGATGAGCTCATCTCCACAGGTGTTAGTTTGTTACCTCCATCTTTAGGCTCTGGCTGCTGCTCCAGCTTCAGCTCAAAGTTGCTGTCCTCCGGGAAGCCTTCAAAGTGACGGGCCAGGACCCAGGTCTTGGATTGAACCATGGCTCTTTGCTTTGGACAACTGTGAACTAATATATTATTTACTTACTTGCTTTCAATACAATTAAAGATAACTGAGCCAAAGATAATCTTGGAACATTTTCTACTTTTGCATCCTAAATTTAGCAACATGTCATGCATACTAATAGGTAGCTCTTATACTAGAGCAAACTAAAACTGTAGGTTGAGATATGAACTAAAGCTAGAAATGCAATAGATACATTTAACACCCAGGTGAGTATATCATAACAGGATGACGAGAAACTACAGTTCTTCAACAACGGATGCATGTTATTGAAAGACTGTTGATCAGCTGGTAAGCATGACACGCCAGTCTGTGCAGTAAAGAGTATTGTGCCAGCAAAAACAAGCATGCATTGATTTACAGTACTGTAGTAGCCTACAGTAGGCTGCTATTTAGAATAGCAAAATTCACATTTATCCCACAGCACTAGGTTAGCTAGATAAAAGACTTGCAGGACCTAGCCGAGTGCTGTGAATTGTTGCCAAACGAATACCGTGCATGCCCGCTTTACAGCGGTCTGTCGACCACCACCACAACGGGTGATAAAACGGGTGATAAAAAGCATTTCAACGGGTGATAAAAAGCATTTCTCTCGATCAATGCGTTTGAATGTCATACCTTGTCCAGCAAAACTCACCTCGAATAACGTATAAACAAATCACACTTCTAGGTCACTGTTCTCCGTGCAGAATGAAAAAATATCAAAACGTACCTAGAAAGGTTAAAAGAGCGTGGGCAGGTAGGCTCGACTACTTTCTCATTGGCTGAAAAAGTTGCTTAGCGGATCCCCTTCGCGTGACGTAGAACGTAATGTTGAGAGGGTGACTGATTTTGGATGAGAGCGCGACTGTCGCTTTTGTAGCAATGATGATAAACGGCACGGGGCTAATTGAAAAATAAATCAATAAACATCCTAATGATATTGTTTCTTTAGTTGAACAATTTATGCGTTTAACATTTGATGAGCTACATAGATTACTGACGTGTGTGGTCCAACCATATCAGGCACCAGAGCCTGAACATGGGATTTGAGGTTTCGAGCGACTAAAGTATTTAATAATAATTTGTTATTATTTCGTTGTTTGTGTGGATGCATGTTAAATGTATCTTCCCCGTAGTGTAATTTACTTTTCTTTCGTGAATTGTTTCATCCCCGTCCAGTTGCTGGCGACAATACATATTTTGCGTTTAGTTCGCCAATAACCCCAAAGAAGATAGTTGAGAACGTGCATTTCGCTCGTGTAGCCGCTTCCTACCAGTTGAAAAACAAGAATTTAACAACGTAAAGTACCGGTGGACAAATTGATGCAGCTATTCACTTCAGGGACCTCAGGCGTTAGAATGTGGCTAGCGAGTTTACAGTAACGTTGGCTAGTTATTATGTTAAAAAACTTCTGTTCTTACTTAGGGTGTAAAGGTGACAGTTTCAGTGTCACCGGAGTTATAGTTCACAAACAAACTATATTCGGTTAAACATTTCTTCAACGCTCAACTCAATAATGCCGTTGTGATTAGTTTCAAATCCACGCCTCCTTATTAACGTGACCTACCGAACCAGTGAACGATGGAGATTATTGACTGAGGACACGATCATCAGGGCGGAGAAGCCTTCATTCTGACAATTTCTAGGTCCTATAGATTTCATATTCGAAATAGCTCAAACTGAGAGTTTACCCCTCATTTCTGGAACCATCTTCTCCACAGGAAATTGTCTTGTCTTGAAAGGAACCATTTAATTTATATTCAATTACTATGATGTTACAGTTGAGATAATATATCGATGATAATATTTTTTGTCAATTATAACCATTCTCCTCACCTCTATATAAATCCCACCCTCACCCGGCTTGACCCTAATGTTACTGCCTCCATGACAGTGTGGTAGCCAGCCAGTATTTTATTTTATTTAACCTTTATTTAACTAGGCAAGTCAGATAATAATTTTATTTCATTTACAATGGCGCCTACCAAAAGGCAAAAGACCTCCTGTGGGGGCTGGGATTAAAAACAAAAGGATCAAAGATTTTTATAATATAACCAAGATAGACCACAGCCCATTGTTTCAAATGGGAACAAATGAGTCATAGTGGGCAGAAACATGCACTATCTAGCCAGATCCTATTGGCACGTTCTAAGCATGATTTTTTTGCATATTTCCATGAGGGAACGTGTACAATAACGTTTGCACTCCTTTTCAACAATGCAATATTTTTTTTACTTTGGCAAATGGTAAAGTCAATGAAACTTAGTCCACTCTGTTTGTAACAGATTCTAGTTTTGGGAACAGAAAACTGTATTGAGATCAAATATTTCATTGTTGAGAAAATGTTCCATCTTCTCCCACACAGCTCTCACTACCATCTTTGGTAGCCAGGCATATGCTTCACATTTATACATCTGGTGAGATATCTGTTTCATTGTTTTATCTGTGGTAGGTTGCTGTCGTCATGTTAGACGGCGGTCAGTTTGTGAATACGCTTGGTCGCTTAGGTTATCTGGGCACCCTATCCCTGAAGGGCTCTGAGTTTGATTGGCTGTTTGCCTGTGCTTCGGAAAACCTCCACCTCCTTGGCTTTGTCTGCCACACCCTCAAGCAGGGGAACATCCTTACCCCAGAGGAGGCCCGGGCCTTTATTGCGACTCCGTCAAGCCCATATTTGATCAGGCTGCCCTGGGCCAAGTCCTCAAGACCTGTAGGCCTGCGGCTGCAAGTAGCATGGTCCACCCTTCCTCATCCTTTCATACTTGGCAGAGGGGGAGGTGAAAGTGGAAGACCTAGAGGCAGAGCTAGTTGCGTTTAAAAAGGAGAAGCAGCTGAAACAGCGGCGTCACAAGAAGCTTCAGGAGCTCGCTGACGCTGCGCTCCGATTAGCCGCTCAGCAGGATGCGGCCAATGGCAGGCTGAAGGATGTCAACGCGGCGCTGGGGGCGGAGAATGCCGGGACAAATGCCGCACTACAGACCCTCACGGACGAGGTGAGGAAACTAGGATCCTACCTCAAAGTAGACCAAGATTCCAAGGAAGGAAAGACCCAGAGAGAGGCTGCTGCCTCGGCCCTCAGTACCCACCCACCAGGGCCCCCTGTCCTGTTCTCACTATCTCTACCAGGAGGAGCTGAACACCAAGGCCCTGGCCGCCCTCACCCAGCTCCAGTTCTTCCAGGGCATCACCGACATGGTGGAGACCTCCTGCTCAGAAACCTTCCAGTTCCTGGACCTCAGCCTCTGCGGAGATGGAGAGGGGCATGAGATAAAAGACAAGGATGGAAAAGAGTGGTGGAGCAGAGGAGGGAGATGGCCAGGCTCCAATGGGGTCAGATTGTGGCCCAGCACCAGTTGTTCAAGACCAGGGCAGAGGAAGAGAGAGCCAGGGCTGGGGTGGATCACTGAGAACCTGCGGTCATTCACCAAGGTAAGGCATCTGTTTTGAAATTCTTTATCGTATAACCTTTTGGAATGCCCTTTTTATTGCAATTATTGGTATCACTATATAGCATGTTAGTAAGGGCTGTGGGCATTGGATGGTTCATGAGAGTTGCATGTTAACTCTAACTTCTCCCTCTCTCCTCTCACAGGGCACCACCACCAACACCTCCTCTCTCCAGGCGCGTGAGGCTTTGTCCAGGCGTGAGCTGCAGGGCGTGGGGCTGATCTGGAATCTCTCCTCCAGGGGCCTCTACAGCGGCTCTGAGGCAACGCACCAGGCTGCTCAACGTGCCTGTGGTTAGGGGAGACCTGGACCTGCAGCTGGCCAGACAGGAGTACTATACCTTCAGACAGGAGTACTATACCTTCAGACAGGAGTACTATACCTTCAGACAGGAGTACTATACCTTCAGACAGGAGTACTATACCTTCAGACAGGAGTACTATACCTTCAGACAGGAGTACTATATCTTCAGACAGGAGTACTATACCTTCAGACAGGAGTACTATACCTTCAGACAGGAGTACTATACCTTCAGACAGGAGTACTATACCTTCAGACAGGAGTACTATACCTTCAGACAGGAGTACTATACCTTCAGACAGGAGTACTATACCTTCAGACAGGAGTACTATATCTTCAGACAGGAGTACTATACCTTCAGACAGGAGCACTATACCTTCAGACAGGAGTACTATACCTTCAGACAGGAGTACTATACCTTCAGACAGGAGTACTATATCTTCAGACAGGAGTACTATACCTTCAGACAGGAGTACTATACCTTCAGACAGGAGTACTATACCTTCAGACAGGAGTACTATACCTTCAGACAGGAGTACTATACCTTCAGACAGGAGTACTATATCTTCAGACAGGAGTACTATACCTTCAGACAGGAGTACTATATCTTCAGACAGGAGTACTATACCTTCAGACAGGAGTACTATACCTTCAGACAGGAGTACTATACCTTCAGACAGGAGTACTATACCTTCAGACAGGAGTACTATACCTTCAGACAGGAGTACTATATCTTCAGACAGGAGTACTATACCTTCAGACAGGAGTACTATACCTTCAGACAGGAGTACTATATCTTCAGACAGGAGTACTATACCTTCAGACAGGAGTACTATACCTTCAGACAGGAGTACTATATCTTCAGACAGGAGTACTATACCTTCAGACAGGAGTACTATATCTTCAGACAGGAGTACTATACCTTCAGACAGGAGTACTATACCTTCAGACAGGAGTACTATATCTTCAGACAGGAGTACTATACCTTCAGACAGGAGTACTATACCTTCAGACAGGAGTACTATACCTTCAGACAGGAGTACTATATCTTCAGACAGGAGTACTATATCTTCAGACAGGAGTACTATACCTTCAGACAGGAGTACTATACCTTCAGACAGGAGTACTATACCTTCAGACAGGAGTACTATACCTTCAGACAGGAGTACTATATCTTCAGACAGGAGTACTATACCTTCAGACAGGAGTACTATACCTTCAGACAGGAGTACTATACCTTCAGACAGGAGTACTATACCTTCAGACAGGAGTACTATATCTTCAGACAGGAGTACTATACCTTCAGACAGGAGTACTATACCTTCAGACAGGAGTACTATACCTTCAGACAGGAGTACTATACCTTCAGACAGGAGTACTATATCTTCAGACAGGAGTACTATACCTTCAGACAGGAGTACTATACCTTCAGACAGGAGTACTATACCTTCAGACAGGAGTACTATACCTTCAGACAGGAGTACTATATCTTCAGACAGGAGTACTATACCTTCAGACAGGAGTACTATACCTTCAGACAGGAGTACTATATCTTCAGACAGGAGTACTATATCTTCAGACAGGAGTACTATACCTTCAGACAGGAGTACTATACCTTCAGACAGGAGTACTATATCTTCAGACAGGAGTACTATACCTTCAGACAGGAGTACTATACCTTCAGACAGGAGTACTATACCTTCAGACAGGAGTACTATACCTTCAGACAGGAGTACTATACCTTCAGACAGGAGTACTATACCTTCAGACAGGAGTACTATACCTTCAGACAGGAGTACTATACCTTCAGACAGGAGTACTATATCTTCAGACAGGAGTACTATACCTTCAGACAGGAGTACTATACCTTCAGACAGGAGTACTATACCTTCAGACAGGAGTACTATATCTTCAGACAGGAGTACTATACCTTCAGACAGGAGTACTATACCTTCAGACAGGAGTACTATATCTTCAGACAGGAGTACTATACCTTCAGACAGGAGTACTATACCTTCAGACAGGAGTACTATACCTTCAGACAGGAGTACTATATCTTCAGACAGGAGTACTATACCTTCAGACAGGAGTACTATATCTTCAGACAGGAGTACTATACCTTCAGACAGGAGTACTATACCTTCAGACAGGAGTACTATACCTTCAGACAGGAGTACTATACCTTCAGACAGGAGTACTATACCTTCAGACAGGAGTACTATACCTTCAGACAGGAGTACTATATCTTCAGACAGGAGTACTATACCTTCAGACAGGAGTACTATACCTTCAGACAGGAGTACTATACCTTCAGACAGGAGTACTATACCTTCAGACAGGAGTACTATACCTTCAGACAGGAGTACTATATCTTCAGACAGGAGTACTATATCTTCAGACAGGAGTACTATATCTTCAGACAGGAGCAGGTACAGTTAGTTTGTTTTGTAATGCTCAAATGCTCTTTTTGATCAAGATGCAGACTAGGGCTGACCCCATTTAGTCGAATGGTCGATTGTTTAGTCGATAGGCAGTTGGTTGACCAACATTTCTTTAGTCGAGCAGTAGCAAAAAAAAATACAAAATATAATTTGTGCTGAATGGATTGATCGATTGTCGATGCCTTGGGGATGGCACAGTCCATCAGTCTAAGATGTGCCACTGAAATTGTATATGGTTATACTATGTAAGAACAATTGTGCAACACAAATATTTAAAAAAATATTTAATAACAAATTTGCTTTCTCCAGTGTTGGATAGTGGTTGCTGTCCGCAGTTCTGAAACACATCAGTGCGCTGTTGAATTGGTGCCTTTTCCTAGACCATATTACTATGTGCATAATAGCAAAGTTATCCAGCATATTGGTGTTGAGAACATTGTTGCGGATGCACTGGCAGGGTTAAGAGATGAGAAAACAGCCAATCACCACAGTGGACCACAGCGCCCTCCTTAGGCGAGAGAGGGAACTGTACGTCTACTTCCACCTGGACTCCAGACTGCTGAACAAAGTGGTGGAGGAATATAAATGCAATATACAACAATGTCAAGGATTTTACTGAGTTACAGATCATATAAGGAAATCAGTCAATTTAAATAAATAAATTTGGCCCTAATTTATGTATTTCACATGACTAGGAATACAGATATGCATCACATATACACTATATATAAAGTACAAAAGTATGTGGACATGTCTTAAAATTAATGGATTTGGCTATTTCAGCACACAGCTATGCAATCTCCATAGACAAACATTGGCAGTAGAAGGGCCTTACTGAAGCGCTCAGTGACATTTAACGTGGCACCATCATAGAATGCCACCTTTCCAACAAGTCAGTTCGTCAAATTTCTGCTCCTGCTAGAGCTGCCCCGGTCAACTGTATGTGCTGTTATTACGAAGTGGAAATGTCTAGGAGCAACAACGGCTCAGCCGCGAAGCGGTAGGCCACACAAGCTCACACAACGGGACCGCCGAGTGCTGAAGCACGTAGCGTGTAAAAATCATCCGTACTCAGTTGCAACACTGACTACTAGGATTTTTAATGAATTTCTTTGCAAATTATGGTGGAAAATAAGTATTTGGTCAATAACAAAAGTTTATCTCTATACTTTGTTATGTACCCTTTGTTGGCAATGACAGAGGTCAAACGTTTTCTGTAAGTCTTCACAAGGTTTTCACACACTGTTGATGGTATTTTGGCCCATTCCTCCATGCAGATCTCTTCTAGAGCAGTGATGTTTTGGGGCTGTTGCTGGGAAACACGTACTTTCAACTCCCTCCAAAGATTTTCTCTTGGGTTGAGATCTGGAGACTGGCTAGGCCACTCCAGGACCTTGAAATGCTTCTTATGAAGCCACTCCTTCCTTCGGTGGTGTGTGTGGGATTTCTGTACAGCACTTTGAGATATCAGCTGATGTACGAAGGGCTATATAAATAAATATGATTTGATTTTTGATGATCATTGTCATGCTGAAAGACCCAGCCACGTTTCATCTTCAATGCCCTTGCTGATGGAAGGAGGTTTTCACTCAAAATCTCATGATACATGGCCCTATTCATTCTTTCCTTTACACGGATCAGTCGTCCTGGTCCCTTTGCAGAAAAACAGCCCCAAAGCATGATGTTTCCACCCCCATGCTTCACAGTATGTATGGTGTTCTTTGGATGCAACTCAGCATTCTTTGTCCTCCAAACACGACAAGTTGAGTTTTTACCAAAAAGTTCTATTTTGGTTTCATCTGACCATATAACATTCTCCCAATCTTCTTCTGGATCATTCAAATGCTCTCTAGCAAACTTCAGACGGACCTGGGTATGTACTGGCTTAAGCAGGGGGACACGTCAGGCACTGCAGGATTTGAGTCCCTGGCGGCGTAGTGTGTTACTGATGGTAGGCTTTGTTACTTTGGTCCCAGCTCTCTGCAGGTCATTCACTAGGTCCCCCCGTGTGGTTCTGGGATTTTTGCTCATCGTTCTTGTGATCATTCTGACCCCACAGGGTGAGATCTTGCATGGAGCCCCAGATCGAGGGAGATTATCAGTGGTCTTGTATGTCTTCCATTTCCTAATAATTTCTCCCACAGTTGATTTCTTCAAACCAAGTTGCTTACCAATTGCAGATTCAGTCTTCCCACCCTGGTGCAGGTCTACAATTTTGTTTCTGGTGTCCTTTGACAGCTCTTTGGTCTTGGCCATAGTGGAGTTTGTAGTGTAAGAGTTTGAGGTTGTGGACAGGTGTCTTTTATACTGATAGCAAGTTCAAACAGGTGCCATTAAAACAGGTAACGAATGGTGGACAGAGGAACCTCTTAAATAAGAAGTTACAGGTCTGTAAGAGCTAGAAATATTGCTTGTTTGTAGGTAACAAAATACTTATTTTCCACCATAATTTGCTAATAAATTCATTAAAAATCCTACAATGTGATTTTCTGGATTTTTTTTCTCATTTTGTCTGTCATAGTTGAAGTGTACCTATGATGAAAATTACAGGCCTCTCTCATCTTTTTAAGTGGGAGAACTTGCACAATTGGTGGCTGACTAAATACTTTTTTGCCCCACTGTAATTAATTACACGTATTAAAAAGCCTCATGGCTGTGGGTAAACATGACCGTCTAAACCTCTCTGTGGAACATCTGAGCGGGATGATCCTGCCACTGCTATTGCTCCTGTGTCATCAGAGTGCTGTGGAGTGGGTGTGTGTCATCAGAGTGCTGTGGAGTGGGTGTGTGTCATCAGAGTGCTGTGGAGTGGGTGTGTGTCATCAGAGTGCTGTGGAGTGGGTGTGTGTCATCAGAGTGCTGTGGAGTGGGTGTGTGTCATCAGAGTGCTGTGGAGTGGGTGTGTGTCATCAGAGTGCTGTGGAGTGGGTGTGTGTCATCATAGTGCTGTGGAGTGGGTGTGTGTCATCAGAGTGCTGTGGAGTGGGTGTGTGTCATCAGAGTGCTGTGGAGGGGGGGGTGTGTCATCAGAGTGCTGTGGAGTGGGTGTGTGTCATCAGAGTGCTGTGGAGTGGGTGTGTGTCATCAGAGTGCTGTGGAGTGGGTGTGTGTCATCAGAGTGCTGTGGAGTGGGTGTGTGTCATCAGAGTGCTGTGGAGTGGGTGTGTGTCATCAGAGTGCTGTGGAGTGGGTGTGTGTCATCAGAGTGCTGTGGAGTGGGTGTGTGTCATCAGAGTGCTGTGGAGTGGGTGTGTGTCATCAGAGTGCTGTGGAGTGGGTGTGTGTCATCAGAGTGCTGTGGAGTGGGTGTGTGTCATCAGAGCGCTGTGGAGTGAGTGTGTGTGTCATCCAAGACGGCGTAGCAGTAAGACGTGTCGTGTCCCTTGTCCCGTGTATATTTCGTCCTTTTTCGTTTTTACATATTTTTTCTTCGCATATCTTTTAAAACATTTCGCTAAACCTCAGCTTCCACATACTCTCCTTCAATCCGCCTCACCCAATGTAGCTATTTTTCTTTTTTCCTAAAGTATTTAGTATTTATATTTACTTCGGAACCGGAACCCCTCAACTGAAGCTAGCCAGCTAACTACCAGCTATGCTAGCGGTCTTCAGCTAACCGGTCATCAGCTAACCTTTAGCACGAAAAGCTCACGCGATTCTAACCAGAGCATAACGGACCTATTTATTTTTTTATTTTTTTACCCCCGGATTCCCGCCGCAAACGGAACATCTGGATCTTCACAACTAGTTATTTAGCTAAACCGCAACCCCGGACGATTACTGCTGGCTAGCGCTTCCACCCACTTAGCCTGAAGCTAGCCCCGCCAGAGCACCTGTGCTACCTCCGTAGGATACTCCTGGGCTACAATACCTACCACCGTAGCATACTCCTGGGCTACAATTACCCGGACCCACGACCGGTCTATCGATGTCACCGCATGAAGAGGAATAAACAGACTCACCCCATCGCGACGTCCACCAAAGGCTAACTCTCTAGCCCTTGCTATCCCCTGGCTTGCTATTTCGGCCTGCTAACTGCTACCTTGTTTAGCCCCGGCCTACTAACTGTTAGCTTGTTAGCACAGGCCTGCTAACCGTCTGAATCGCCTCGTCCCAAACACTCACTGGACCCATATTTACTCTCTTATCTCTTTCCGATTTTTAATTTGTTTATACCTTCCGGTAACCTGCCTCACCCAATGTGATACGGAATCGCTATTATTGTTAATTTTTAGAACACACTCAAGAACCTCCAGAAGCTAACTAGCTAACTAGCTACAAGCTATTTAGTCATTGTTAGTTTTTTAACCTGGATAACACTCACTAATCCAGCTTCCCTGCCCCCTGGACACTGATCACCTGGCTACATAGCTGATGCACGCTGGACTGTCCATTAATCACGGTACCTCATTCTGCTTGTTTATGTTTTATCTGTCGGCCCCGTTGCCTAGTCAATGCCATTTTACCTGCTGTTGTTGTGCTAGCTGATTAGCTGTTGTTGTCTCACCTACTGTTTAAGCTAGCTTTCCCAATTCAACACCTGTGATTACTGTATGCCTCGCTGTATGTCTCTCTCAAATGTCAATATGCCTTGTATACTGTTGTTCAGGTTAGTTATCATTGTTTTAGTTCACAATGGAGCGCCTAGTTCCACTCTTCATACCCCTGATACCTCCTTTGTCCCACCTCCCACACATGCAGTGACCTCACCCATTACAACTAGCATGTCCAGAGATACAACCTCTCTCATCATCACCCAGTGCCTGGGCTTACCTCCGCTGTACCCGCACCCCACCATACCCCTGTCTGCGCATTATGCCCTGAATATATTCTACCATGCCCAGAAACCTGCTCCTCTTATTCTCTGTCCCCAATGCTCTAGGCGACCAGTTTTGATAGCCTTTAGCCGCACCCTCATACTACTCCTTCTCTGTTCCGCGGGTGATGTGGAGGTAAACCCAGGCCCTGCATGTCCCCAGGCACCCTCATTTGTTGACTTCTGTGATCGAAAAAGCCTTGGTTTCATGCATGTCAACATCAGAAGCCTCCTCCCTAAGTTTGTTTTACTCACCGCTTTAGCACACTCTGCTAACCCTGATGTCCTTGCCGTGTCTGAGTCCTGGCTCAGGAAGGCCACCAAAAATTCTGAGATTTCCATACCCAACTATAACATCTTCCGTCAAGATAGAACTGCCAAAGGGGGAGGAGTTGCAGTCTACTGCAGAGATAGCCTGCAAAGTAATGTCATACTTTCCAGGTCCATACCCAAACAGTTCGAACTACTAATTCTGAAAATTACTCTCTCCAGAAATAAGTCGCTCACTGTTGCCGCCTGCTACCGACCCCCCTTAGCTCCCAGCTGTGCCCTGGACACCATTTGTGAATTGATTGCCCCCCATCTAGCTTCAGAGTTTGTTCTGACAGTTGACCTAAACTGGGATATGCTTAACACCCCGGCAGTCCTACAATCTAAGCTAGATGCCCTCAATCTCACACAAATCATCAAGGAACCCACCAGGTACAACCCTAACTCTGTAAGCAAGGGCACCCTCATAGACGTCATCCTGACCAACTGGCCCTCCAAATACACCTCCGCTGTCTTCAATCAGGATCTCAGCGACCACTGCCTCATTGCCTGTATCCGCTACGGAGCCGCAGTCAAACGACCACCCCTCATCACTGTCAAACGCTCCCTAAAACACTTCTGTGAGCAGGCCTTTCTAATCGACCTGGCCCGGGTACCCTGGAAGGACATTGACCTCATCCCGTCAGTTGAGGATGCCTGGTCATTCTTTAAGAGTAACTTCCTCACCATTTTAGATAAGCATGCTCCGTTCAAAAAATGCAGAACTAAGAACAGATATAGCCCTTGCTTCACTCCAGACCTGACTGCCCTCGACCAGCACAAAAACATCCTGTGGCGGACTGCAATAGCATCGAACAGTCCCCGCGATATGCAACGGAACCAATACACGCAGTCAGTCAGGAAAGCTAAGGCCAGCTTCTTCAGGCAGAAGTTTGCATCCTGTAGCTCCAACTCCAAAAAGTTCTGGGACACTGTGAAGTCCATGGAGAACAAGAGCACCTCCTCCCAGCTGCCCACTGCACTGAGGCTAGGGAACACGGTCACCACCGACAAATCCATGATTATTGAAAACTTCAACAAGCATTTCTCAACGGCTGGCCATGCCTTCCGCCTGGCTACTCCAACCTCGACCAACAGCTCCGGCCCCCCGCAGCTCCTCGCCCAAGCCTCTCCAGGTTCTCCTTTACCCAAATCCAGATAGCAGATGTTCTGAAAGAGCTGCAAAACCTGGACCCGTATAAATCAGCTGGGCTTGACAATCTGGACCCTCTATTTCTGAAACTATCCGCCGCCATTGTCGCAACCCCTATTACCAGCCTGTTCAACCTCTCTTTCATATCGTCTGAGATCCCCAAGGATTGGAAAGCTGCCGCAGTCATCCCCCTCTTCAAAGGGGGAGACACCCTGGACCCAAACTGTTACAGACCTATATCCATTCTGCCTTGCCTATCTAAGGTCTTCGAAAGCCAAGTCAACAAACAGGTCACTGACCATCTCGAATCCCACCGTACCTTCTCCGCTATGCAATCTGGTTTCCGAGCCGGTCACGGGTGCACCTCAGCCACACTCAAGGTACTAAACGACATCATAACCGCCATCGATAAAAGACAGTACTGTGCAGCCGACTTCATCGACCTTGCCAAGGCTTTCGACTCTGTCAATCACCATATTCTTATCGGCAGACTCAGTAGCCTCGGTTTTTCGGATGACTGCCTTGCCTGGTTCACCAATTACTTTGCAGACAGAGTTCAGTGTGTCAAATCGGAGGGCATGCTGTCTGGTCCTCTGGCAGTCTCTATGGGGGTGCCACAGGGTTCAATTCTCGGGCCGACTCTTTTCTCTGTATATATCAATGATGTTGCTCTTGCTGCGGGCAATTCCCTGATCCACCTCTACGCAGACGACACCATTCTATATACTTTCGGCCCGTCATTGGACACTGTGCTATCTAACCTCCAAACGAGCTTCAATGCCATACAACACTCCTTCCGTGGCCTCCAACTGCTCTTAAACGCTAGTAAAACCAAATGCATGCTTTTCAACCGATCGCTGCCTGCACCCGCTTGCCCGACTAGCATCACCACACTGGATGGTTCCGACCTTGAATATGTGGACACCTATAAGTACCTAGGTGTCTGGCTAGACTGCAAACTCTCCTTCCAGACCCATATCAAACATCTCCAATCGAAAATCAAATCAAGAGTCGGCTTTCTATTCCGTAACAAAGCCTCCTTCACTCACGCTGCCAAGCTTACCCTAGTAAAACTGACTATCCTACCGATCCTCGACTTCGGCGATGTCATCTACAAAATTGCTTCCAACACTCTTCTCAGCAAACTGGATGCAGTTTATCACAGTGCCATCCGTTTTGTCACTAAAGCACCTTATACTACCCACCACTGCGACTTGTATGCTCTAGTCGGCTGGCCCTCGCTACATATTCGTCGCAAGACCCACTGGCTCCAGGTCGTCTACAAGGCCATGCTAGGTAAAGCTCCGCCTTATCTCAGTTCACTGGTCACGATGGCAACACCCATCCGTAGCACGCGCTCCAGCAGGTGTATCTCACTGATCATCCCTAAAGCCAACACCTCATTCGGCCGCCTTTCATTCCAGTACTCTGCTGCCTGTGACTGGAACGAATTGCAAAAATCGCTGAAGTTGGAGACCTTTATCTCCCTCACCAACTTCAAACATCAGCTATCTGAGCAGCTAACCGATCGCTGCAGCTGTACATAATCTATTGGTAAATAGCCCACCCATTTTCACCTACCTCATCCCCACAGTTTTTATTTATTTACTTTTCTGCTCTTTTGCACACCAATATCTCTACCTGTACATGATCATTTATCAATCCAGTGTTAATCTGCAATATTGTAATTATTCGCCTACCTCCTCATGCCTTTTGCACACATTGTATATAGACTCCCTTTTTTTTCTACTGTGTTATTGACTTGTTAATTGTTTACTCCATGTGTAACTCTGTGTTGTCTGTTCACACTGCTAAGCTTTATCTTGGCCAGGTCGCAGTTGTAAATGAGAACTTGTTCTCAACTAGCCTACCTGGTTAAATAAAGGTGAAATAAAAATAAAATTAAAATAAAATAAAAATAAAATAACTCAGAGCCCTATGAATGGGTGTGTGTCGTCAGAGCCCTGTGGAGGTGGTGTGTGTCGTCAGAGTGCTGTGGAGTGGGTGTGTATCACCAGAGTGCTCTGTAGGGGGTGTGTGTCATCAGAGTGCTGTGTAGGGGTTGTGTGTCAGAGCGCTGTGGATGGGGGTGTGTGTCATCAGAGTGCTGTGGAGGGGGTGTGATTGTCATCAGAGTGCTGTGGAGTGGGTGTGTGTGTCATCAGAGTGCTGTGGAAGGGGTGTGTGTCAGTGCTGTGGAGTGGGTGTGTGTGTGTCAGAGTGCTGTGGAGTGGGTGTGTGTCATCAGAGTGCTGTGGAGTGGGTGTGTGTCATCAGAGTGCTGTGGAGTGGGTGTGTGTCATTAGAGTGCTGTGGAGTGGGTGTGTGTCATCAGAGTGCTGTGGAGGGGGTGTGTGTCATCAGAGTGCTGTGGAGGGGGTGTGTGTCATCAGAGTGCTGTGGAGTGGGTGTGTGTCATCAGAGTGCTGTGGAGTGGGTGTGTGTCATCAGAGTGCTGTGGAAGGGGTGTGTGTCATCAGAGTGCTGTGGAGTGGGTGTGTGTCATTAGAGTGCTGTGGAGTGGGTGTGTGTCATCAGAGTGCTGTGGAGTGGGTGTGTGTCATCAGAGTGCTGTGGAGGGGGTGTGTGTCATTAGAGTGCTGTGGAGGGGGTGTGTGTCATCAGAGCCCTATGGAGGGGGTGTGTGTCATCAGAGCGCTGTGGAGGGGGTGTGTGTCAGAGTGCTGTGGAGTGGGTGTGTGTCATCAGAGCGCTGTGGAGTGGGTGTGTGTCATCAGAGTGTCTCTCGCTAAGATAGTGCTATGGAGCATTTTGTCACAGACATTAAAATATGTAAGCTTGTTTAAAAAGTACTGGATTGGGCGTTTTTAAAGACTCTGTAAGAATTCTCCTTCCAGTTCAGTTTGGTGTCCAGTATTACACCCAAGTACTTAGACGAGTCAACAGTGACAATCTCTTCACACTTACTTGAAATGGGATTAAAAACATGTTTATTTTTCCTGAAATCTACCACTAGCTGCTTGGGCTTTAGTACATTCAGGTGGAAGTAATTATCCTCACACCATTTCACAAAGGACTCTTGTATATCCCTTAGATGAGCATCGTCTCCTCTCATGACACAGCTTACTGCAGCAGAGTCATCAGAGAATTTCTGTAAGTGTCTCAGTTCATTGTTGTGTGTGTGAAGTCATTTGTGTGAAGGGTAAACAGAAAAAGTGACGGGATCGGCCCCTGCGGCCCTCCCCGTGTTTGTACATATCCGATCTGATGCTTCCTGGTTCAGTCTTTCCAACTGTGATCTATTGATCAGGTAGTTCACAATCCATTTGTTTGTGTGGGTTTATGTGAATGTCCTTTAGCTTTTGTGCCAGCAAGCAGGCTTGTATGGTATTGAAAGCACTGGAGAAGTCAAAGATCATTGTTCTCACCACAGAGTCAGGCTTCTCCAGGTGATCATATGCTCTGTGGAGGAAGTAGAGCAGAGCATCTTCAGCACCAGCTTATGGGCGGTAAGCAATCTCGCAAAGGATCCAGATAGGCCTGTCAGTCCACCCCTCCCCAGCACAGAGCACCCTAGCCCCCTCAGAGAGAAAAATCAACTAGGGCCTGTGGACCACCATCCTCCTAGCACCAGAGAACCACGTAACAAGCCGAAAGACTCAAAGTGAAGACTGGCACTTAGGAAGTGTAGATGGGGAATGGCAAGGTCCTGAACGTAGCCAAGAGGATAACCACCGTAGCCCTGGAAGGCTAGAGGGAGAGCCTGGCTAAAGCCCAGCCCACATAAATGGTTTCAGCTGGAGGAGGAGATGCTGACCGTCAGGCCCTGACGCTTGTAACTAAATGGCAGTTTGGAACTCTCCTGCTGCCTCTACCTGAAAGAGACCAACGAGATGGCAGGCTGTGACAGAGACCAGAAAGAGGGCTGATTATCTTAATCAGAAATAGAGGAGAATGACATTGGAGTAAACGATTGGTTACAAAAGGATGGTTTTGGTGCAAGTCATACACTAGAGAGAGATGTAGGAAAGAAAATCTCTTCTCTTTCGTTTGTGTGAAGTTACTGAGAACCTCAGCCACAGGGATAGTGCAGAGATCCACAGTGTAGTTGAGGTAGTTGAGCAGCAGGTGGCGCTGCAGGGAGATAGCCCAGTCAGAGTTAGTGACAGCAGGAGGATCAGGGGAGAACCACAGAGAGACCCCATGAAGAGGAAACTGCTCTTTTGTGACATGACTACTGACAATCAGAGAGGGTAGAGAGATGGAGAGGGCGGAAAGATTGACAGCATGGGAGTGGCGGAGGGCGAAAGAAGAACGGAGTCGGAAGGAGGGATGAAGAAAAAGACAGATTGGGAGGACAGTGGCAGTACCAACCCCCACCACCAGGAGGTGTCCCCCTCACAAGGGCGGTTGAGGGATGGAGAGGGCCAAGGGGGGACAGAGGGGGACATGGATGGGCCATTGGTGACTACTGCACAGAAGAACCGTGGAGGAAGCACAGGTTGGTTCAGGACACACTAACACATTACGCACAGAGTGGAAACATGGGTTAGTTCAGGACACACTAACACATTACGCACACAGTGGAAACATGGGTTAGTTCAGGACACACTAACACATTACGCACACAGTGGAAACATGGGTTAGTTCAGGACACACTAACACATTACGCACACAGTGGAAACATGGGTTAGTTCAGGTCACAGAAAGACATGTATCCAGATAAATGGTTTCAGCTGGAGGAGGAGATGCTGACTGTGGTTTGGTACCATTTGATACCGTTCCATTTATTCCATTCCAGCCATTACAATGAGCCTGTCCTTCTATAGCACCTCCCACCAGCCTCCACTGTTAGAGATGGATGGTATGGGATTTTATATCCTGGACAAATTGGCACTTCTGTAATGAGCCACTAGATGGCCTTACAGGACTTTCAGTATTGTTCATAGATGCTAATTTCCCTCTCATGGTTACTGTTGGGATTTGGTGAAGGGGAAGCTGATCCTGGAGCTGTTGACCAGTAATCTATAGGGCCCAGAGATTTCCCCCAACCACAAGGCCTGACTAGGAAAAACTCAGGGCCCCAGGCAGATCATATATATCACAGTGCTGATGAAATAAAGTGTGCGTCCCAAATAGCACCCTATTCCCTATATAGTGCGTATTTTTTGGACTAAACCAACAAAGTGTGAATCAGGATACAGTGATTATGACTGACTCTGAACATGCTGACAGAGAATCAGTAAGGAAGTGTTCATGTGTGTGTGGGTGTGTCAGTAATGTATAGACAGGTTATCAGACCTCAGCTATGTTTCAGTATGCAGTAAGGAAGTGTTTGTGTGTGTGTGTGTGTGTGTGTGTGTGTGTGTGTGTGTGTGTGTGTGTGTGTGTGTGTGTGTGTGTGTGTGTGTGTGTGTGTGTGTGTGTGTGTGTGTGTGTGTGTGTGTGTGTGTCAGTAAACAGCTGAGTCAGGAACAGTAATGTATAGACAGGTTATCAGACCTCAGCTATGTTTCAGTATGCAGTAAGGAAGTGTTTGTGTGTGTGTGTGTGTGTGTGTGTGTCAGTAAACAGCTGAGTCAGGAACAGTAATGTATAGACAGGTTATCAGACCTCAGTTATGTTTCAGTATGCAGTAAGGAAGTGTTTGTGTGTGTGTGTGTGTGTGTGTGTGTGTGTGTGTGTGTGTGTGTGTGTGTGTGTGTGTGTGTGTGTGTGTCAGTAAACAGCTGAGTCAGGAACAGTAATGTATAGACAGGTTATCAGACCTCAGTTATGTTTCAGTGAGTTTAATGACCTCACTCAGTATGCAGACACAGGGTCTGGCTTAAACACAAGCACACACACACACACACACACACACACACACACACACACACACACACACACACACACACACACACACACACACACACACACACACACACACACACACACACACACACACACACAGAGAGAGCAACACACATCCTCTCTACAGGGGTAGAACCCCCTGGGGCAGACCCCCCTGGGGCAGACCCCCCTGGGGCAGAGCCCCCTGGGGCAGACCCCCCTGGCTACTAACCACCACAACACCACTCAGGTGTTTTACAGCCAGAGGTACGCATATTGTTCAATCTGCAGTCCGTAATTCAAACAACAACAAAATGGCCTCCCAGACGCCAGTTGCTTTGGTAAACACCTGAGTGATGGTGCTCGGGAAATGTACGATTTTAATAGTTGTGTTATGGTTGGTATCTCGCTCCCATGCAGAAAACCACTCAAACCACAACCCCCTGTCCCTCTCCCTGAAACCCTTTGAGATACATTGTAAATGCCACCCTATTCCCTACATAGTGCACTACATAGTGCACTCCTGGTCAAAAGTAGTGTACTAGGGGGCCCTTTGGAACACAGCCTTGAGAGTGAGTGAAACAGAGAGAATTCCCCCACTGCTCATCCCCCTTGATTTCCATGGAAATGGAAGAGTTCGACAGTATTGCACCATGGCACACCACAGCGTAGAGAAGAGATGGCTCCCTGTTGGGTGTTAAACTAAAAGGCCTGAAGATAGTTTAACCCTCTAGTCTTTCCACTGTGTGTGCATCTCAGACCTGGGTTTAACCTCATCTTTAACGAGATGCTTCAACTACTTTTCAATACATTTCAAAACAAGTATTCAGATAGCCTTTGAAAAAACAAGTAGTTAATTGTTGAAATACACGTGGAAAGTACACCCATGCATTTAACCCATGTATTTGAAAATAGCATTTGAAATAAATATTTTTAATTACTTTCAAATACAATTTGGTTGGCTGTTTGATTTTTTTTACAATTAACAATTCAAATACTCAAATAAAAGTACCTGTTTTGGACTGTGTATTTGAGAATACACAGGAAAAAGTATTGAAATCACAACTAGGCCTACTCAAATGTGTGCATGCAGTGTTTGAGAGAGAGAGTGCTGGGCAGAGCATGCAGTGTTTGAGAGAGAGTGCTGGGCAGATCATGCAGTGTTTGAGAGAGAGAGAGAGTGCTGGGCAGATCATGCAGTGTTTGAGAGAGAGAGTGCTGGGCAGACCATGCAGTGTTTGAGAGAGAGAGAGAGTGCTGGGCAGATCATGCAGTGTTTGAGAGAGAGCGAGAGAGAGTGCTGGGCAGACCATGCAGTGTTTGAGAGAGAGAGAGAGTGCTGGGCAGATCATGCAGTGTTTGAGAGAGAGAGAGTGCGGGGCAGATCATGCAGTGTTTGAGAGAGAGAGAGTGCTGGGCAGACCATGCAGTGTTTGAGAGAGAGCGAGAGAGAGTGCTGGGCAGATCATGCAGTGTTTGAGAGAGAGAGTGCTGGGCAGACCATGCAGTGTTTGAGAGAGAGAGAGAGTGCTGGGCAGATCATGCAGTGTTTGAGAGAGAGAGAGAGTGCTGGGCAGACCATGCAGTATTTGAGAGAGAGAGAGTGCTGGGCAGATCATGAGTGTTTAAGAGAGCTAGTGCTAGGCAGATCATTCAGTGTTTGAGAGAGAGAGAGAGAGAGAGAGAGAGTGCTGGGCAGACCATGCAGTGTTTGAGAGAGAGAGAGTGCTGGGCAGATCATGCAGTGTTTGAGAGAGAGAGAGAGTGCTGGGCAGATCATGCAGTGTTTGAGAGAGAGAGAGAGAGAGAGTGCTGGGCAGATCATGCAGTGTTTCAGATAGAAAGAGAGAGTACTGGGCAGATCATGGTGCTGCAGTCCGCTTCCCTGCAGTACATAGATTCTGTATGGAGATGTGAATGGGCAGTGTTTCCAAATGGAGGATCTTACTCTCCATACTGGGTTATGGGCCATCTTGAGGGCTTCAGTGGCTAACTGAATACTGGCCTAGGGGATATAGGACTCTGTAGAGGTACATAGTCAGCAGAAACTGTGTGTGTGTGTGTGTGTGTGTCAGCATGTAATTGTTTCTGTTTACAAGGAATTCAGCCGAGCTCTCCCTAGAGAGCTGAATCAGTTGAGGATGTTCTCTTGGTAAGCAGGGTATACCACACCACACCACACACACGCGCGCACACACACACACACACACACACACACACACTGACTCTGAATTTGGATTCATTCAACTCTGCACACACTTTGCATAAAAAAGTGGAGTTTCTTCCTATGAATAATGCAGGTATTCCAGTGGAGAGAGACTGGGTTAGATGAAGGTTAGTCTGTTCTCTGGACTGTCTGTTTTTCTGTCTAGCTGTCTGGGACTGACTGTGCAGTAGAGATCACTGTATGGGACTGAGCTGACAAGGTACAAATCTGTCATTCTGCCCCTGAACAAGGAAGTTAACCCACTGTTCCTAGGCCGTCATTGAAAATAAGAATGTGTTCTTAACTGACTTGCCTAGTTAAATAAAGGTAAAAAATATTTTAAAAATAAAAATAAATCACTGTCTGGGACTGACTCTCTCTTTCTCTCTCTCTCTCTTCTCTCATTCTCCTCTTGCTGTCTCTTCACCATTTCACACACACATTTTTCACCATCTTGCTGTGAAAGGAATTGAGAGAATTGAAAGGTTATAGAAACCATTTTATTATGTTTGCAATTGCAACAAATAATCTGCTCAGACCCCAACCAAGGAGCATCAAAAGTCGTGCTATAAATTCACAGACAACAAAAAGATTCCTTGATGCCCTTCCAGACTCCCTCTGCCTACTCAAGGACGTCAGAGGACAAAAATCAGTTAACCACCTCACTGAGGAACTCAATTTAACCTTGCGCAATACCCTAGATTTAGTTGCACCCCTAAAAACTAAAAACATTTCTCATAAGAAACTAGCTCCCTGGTATTCAGAAAATACCCGAGCTCTGAAGCAAGCTTCCCAGACAATTGGAACGGAAATGCTGCCACACCAAACTGGAAGTCTTCCGACTAGCTTGGAAAGACAGTACCGTGCAGTACCGAAGAGCCCTCACTGCTGCTCGATCATCTTATTTTTCCAACTTAATTGAGGAAAATAAGAACAATCCAAAATGTATTTTTGATACTGTCGCAAAGCTAACTAAAAAGCAGCATTCCCCAAGTGAGGATGGCTTTCACTTCAGCAGTGATAAATTCATGAACTTCTTTGAGGAAAAGATCATGATTATTTGAAGGCATATTACGGACTTCTCTTTAAATCTGCGTATTCCTTCAAAGCTCATTTGTCCTGAGTCTGCACAACTCTGCCAGGACCTAGGATCAAGAGAGACACTCAAGTGTTTTAGTACTATATGTCTTGACACAATGATGAAAATAATCATGGCCTCTAAACCTTCAAGCTGCATACTGGACCCTATTCCAACTAAACTACTGAAAGAGCTGCTTCCTGTGCTTGGTCCTCCTATGTTGAACATAATAAACGTCTCTCTATCCACCGGATGTGTACCAAACTCACTAAAAGTGGCAGTAATAAAGCCTCTCTTGAAAAGGCCAAACCTTGGCCCAGAAAATATAAAAAACTATCGGCCTATATCGAATCTTCCATTCCTCTCAAAAATGTTAGAAAAGGCTGTTGTGCAGCAACTCACTGCCTTCCTGAAGACAAACAATGTATACGAAATGCTTCAGTCTGGTTTTAGACCCCATCATAGCACTGAGACTGCACTTGTGAAGGTGGTAAATGACCTTTTAATGGCATCAGACCGAGGCTCTGCATCTGTCCTCGTGCTCCTAGACCTTAGTGCTGCTTTTGATACCATCGATCACCACATTCTTTTGGAGAGATTGAAAACCCAAATTGGTCTACACGGACAAGTTTTGGCCTGGTTTAGATCTTATCTGTCAGAAAGATATCAGTTTGTCTTTGTGAATGGTTTGTCCTCTGACAAATTTACATTTACATTTAAGTCATTTAGCAGACGCTCTTATGTTGGTGTTCCTCAAGGTTCCGTTATAGGACCACTATTGTTTTCACTATATATTTTACCTCTTGGGGATGTCATTCGAAAACATAATGTTAACTTTCACTGCTATGCGGATGACACACAGCTGTACATTTCAATGAAACATGGTGAAGCCCCAAAATTGCCCTTGCTAGAAGCCTGTGTTGCAGACATAATGAAGTGGATGGCTGCAAACTTTCTACTTTTAAACTCGGACAAAACAGAGATGCTTGTTCTAGGTCCCAATAAACAAAGAGATCTTCTGTTGAATCTGATAATTAATCTTAATGGTTGTACAGTCGTCTCAAATAAAACTGTGAACTACCTCGGCGTTACTCTGGACCCTGATCTCTCTTTTGACGAACATATCAGGACTGTTTCAAGGACAGCTTTTTTCCATCTACGTAACATTACAAAAATCAGAAACCTTCTGTCCGAAAATGATGCAGAAAAATTAATCCATGCATTTGTTACTTCTAGGTTAGACTACTGCAATGCTCTACTTTCCATCTACCTGGATAAAGCACTAAATAAACTTCAGTTAGTGCTAAATACAGCTGCTAGAATCCTGACTAGAACCCAAAAAAATATATCATATAACTCCAGGGCTTTCTCCTATAGAGCTCCATTTTTATGGAATGGTCTGCCTACCCATGTGAGAGACGCGGACTCTGTCTCAACCTTTAAGTCTTTACTGAAGACTAATCTCTTCAGTGGGTCATATGATTGAGTGTAGTCTGGCCCAGGAGTGTGAAGGTGAACGGAAAGGCTCTGGAGCAACGAACCGCCCTTGCTGTCTCTGCCTGGCCGGTTCCCCTCTTTCCACTGGGATTCTCTGCCTCTAACCCTATTACAGGGGCTAAGTGTCTGGCTTACTGGTGCTCTTTCATGCTGTCCCTAGGAGGGGTGCGTCACTTGAGTGGGTTGAGTCACTGATGTGATCTTCCTGTCTGGGTTGGCGCCCCCCCTTTGGTTGTGCCGTGGCGGAGATCTTTGTGGGCTTTACTCGGCCTTGTCTCAGGATGGTAAGTTGGTGGTTGAAGATATCCCTCTAGTGGTGTGGGGGCTGTACTTTGGCATTGTGGGTGGGGTTATATCCTTCCTGTTTGGCCCTGTCCGGGGGTATCATCGGATGGGGCCACAGTGTCTCCTAACCCCTCGAGTATTTATGCTGCAGTAGTTTATGTGTCAGGGGGCTAGGGTCAGTTTGTTATATCTGGAGTACTTCTCCTGTCTTATCCGGTGTCCTGTGTGAATTCAAGTATGCTCTCTCTAATTCTCTCTTTCTTTCTCTCTCTCAGAGGACCTGAGTCGTAGGACCATGCCTCAGGACTACCTGGCATGATGACTCCTTGCTTTCCCCAGTCCACCTGGCTGTGCTGCTGCTCCAGTTTTAACTGTTCTGCATTGTGGCTATGAAATCCTGACCTGTTCGCCGGAAGTGCTACCTGTCCCAGACCTATTATTGGACCATGCTGG